>NW_027328022.1:0-79771 GCF_047675955.1 Chlorocebus sabaeus
AGCTGGTGAAAACTGGTTTGAGCCTGTCTGGCCCGGTTATAGCTGGTCTGTGCCGCTCTCGTCTGGTTTGATCTGGTTTCAGCCGGTCTGGGCCTGTCTGGGCCAGTTTGATCCGGTGTGAGCCAGTGTGGTCCAGTTTGATCTGTTGTCATCCGGTCAAAACCGGTTTGAGCCGCTCTGGTCCGCATTGAGCCGGTCTGGTCTGGTTTGAGCCGGTCAATACTGGTTCGAGCCGGTCAAAACCGGTTGGAGCCGGTTTGGTCTGGTTGAAGCCAGTCAAAACCGATTCGCGCCTGTCTGAGCAGGTCTGTTCCGATTGATCTGGTCTATTCAGGTCAAAACCGGTTTGAGCTGGTGTAAACCCGTTTTTAGCCGGTCTGCAGTGGTTTGAGCTGGTCAAAACTGGTTTCAGCCGGTCTGGTGTGGTTTGAGCCGGTCAAAACCGGTTCGAGCCGTTCAAAACCAGTTTGTGCCAGTCAAAACCGCATTGAATCGGTCTGGTCTGTTTTGAGCTGGTCAAATCAGGTTAAAACCGGTTTAAGCCGCCGAAAACAGGTTTTAAATGATCTGGAGTGGTTTGAGCCGGCCAAAACCGGTTTCAGCCGGTCAAAACCGGATTGAGGCAGTCAAAACCGGTTTGAATCGGTCTGGTCTGGTTTGGACCGCTCAAAACTGGCTCAGTTCGGTCAAAAATGGTTTGAGCCGGTCTGGTCTGGTTTGCACCGGTCAAAACCGGTTTGTGGCCCTGTTTTAGGAGGTCTGGGCCGGTATGGTCCGGTTTGATGCGATTTTAGCCAGTCTGGGCCGGTCTGATTCGGTTTGATCTGGTCTCATCCAGTAAAAACCGGTTTTAGCCGGTCAAAAACGATTTCAGCCGGTCTGGTGTGGTTTGAGCAGGTCAAAACCGGTTTGAGCCGGTCTGGTCTGGTTTGAGCCGGTCTGGTCTGGTTTGAGCTGGTCAAAACAGGTTCGAGACGGTGAAAACTGGATTGAGCATGTTTGGTCTTGTTGAAGTCAGTCGAAACGAATTCGAGCCTGTCTAAGCCGGTCTGGTCCGGTTTGATAAGCTCTAATCACGTCAAAACCGGTTTGAGCTGGTGTAAACCCGTTTTTAGCCAGTCTGCAGTGGTTTGAGCTGGTCAAAACCGGTTTCAGCCGGTCTGGTGTGGTTTGAGCTCATCAAAACCGGTTCGAGCCGTTCAAAACCAGTTTGTGCCAGTCAAAACCGCATTGAATCGGTCTGGTCTGTTTTGAGCTGGTCTAATCAGATCAAAACCGGTTTAAGCCGCCGAAAACCGGTTTTAAATGATCTGGAGTGGTTTGAACCGGTCAAAACCAGTTTCAGCCTGTCAAAACCGGATTGAGGCAGTCAAAACCGGTTTGAAGCGGTCTGGTTTGGTTTGCGCTGATCAAAACCGGCTCAGGTCGGTCAAAACCGGTTTGAGCCGGTCTGGTCTGGTTTGCACCAGTCAAAACCGGTTTGTGGCCCAGTTTTAGGCGGTCTGGGCTTGTCTGGTCCGGTTTGATACGATTTTAGCTGGTCTGGGCCGGTCTGATTTGGTTTGATCTGGTCTCATCCGGTTAAAACCAGTTTTAGCCAGTCAAAATCGGTTTCAGCCGATCTGGTGTGGTTTGAGCAGGTCAAAACCGGTTTGAGCCGGTCTGGTCTGGTTTGAGCCGGTCTCGTCTGGTTAGAGCTGGTTAAAACAGTTTGGAGCTGGTGAAAACTGGATTGACCCGGATTGGTCTGGTTGAAGTCAATCAAAACCAATTCGAGCCTGTCTGAGCCGGTCTGATCCGGTTTGACCCGGTCTAATCAGGTCAAAATCGGTTTTCGGCCGTTGAAAACCGGTTTTAGCCGGTCTGGAGTGGTTTGAGCTGGTCAAAACTGGTTTCAGCCGGTCAAAACCGGATTGAGACAGTCTAAACTGGTTTGAACCTGTCTGGTCTGGTTTGAGCTGGTCAAAGACGATTTGAGCCGGTCTGGCCCGGTTTTAGACGGTCTGTGCCACTCTCGTCTGGTTTGATCCGGTTTCAGCCGGTCTGGGCCTGTCTGGGCCAGTTCGATCCAGTGTGAGCCACTCTGGTCCGGTTTGATCCGTTATCATCTGGTCAAAACCGGTTTGAACCGCTCTGGTCCGGATTGAGCCGGTCTGGTCTGGTTTGAGCCCTTCTAAACCGGCTCAGGTCGGTCAAAACCGATTTGAGCGGGTCTGGTCTGGTTTGAGCCAGTCAAAACCGGTTTGTGTCCCGGTTTCAGCCGGTCTGCGCCGGTCTGCTCCGGTTTGATCTCGTTTCAGCTGGTCTGGGTTGGTCGAGTCCGGTTTGATCCGGTCAAAACCTCTCTGAGCCGGTCAAAACCGGTTTGAAACGGTATGATCTGGTTTGAGCCGGTCTGCTCCAGCTCAGGTCGGTCAAAACAGTTTTGATACGGTCTGGCCTGCTTTGAACCGGTAAAAACCGGTTTCTGGGCCAGTTTTAGGCAGTCTGGGCCGATCTGGTACAGTTTGATCCGATTTTAGCCAGTCTGGGCGGTCTGATTCGGTTTGATCCGGTCTCATCCGGTCAAAACTGGTTTCAGCGAGTCTGGTGTGGTTTGAGGAGGTCAAAACCGGTTTGAGCCGATCAAAACCGGTTTGAGCCGGTCTGGTCTGGTTCGAGCCGGTCAAAACCGGTTTCAGCCGGTTTGGTCAGGTTGAAGCCAGTCAAAATCGATTCGAGCCTGTCTGAGACGGTCTGGTCCGGTTTGATCCGGTGTAATCAGGTCAAAACAGGTTTGAGCCGGTTAAAACTGGTTTTAGCCGGTCTGGAGTGGTTTCAGCCGGTCAAAACCGGTTTGAGTCGGTCAAAACTGGATTGAGCCAGTCAAAACTGGTTTGAACCGGTGTGGTCTGGTTTGAGCCGGCGAAAACCGGTTTGAGCCCGTCTGGCCCTGTTTTAGCCGGTCTGGGCCGGTCTGGTCCGGTTTGATCCGGTTTCAGCTGGTCAGGGCCTGTCTGGTCCGGTTTGATTCGGTGGGAGGCGGTCTGGTCCGGTTTGATCCGGTGTCATCCGGTCAAAACCGGTTTGACCCGGTCTGGTCTGTTTTGAGACGGTCTGGTCTGGTTTGAGCAGGTCAAAACCGGTTTGAGCCGGTCTGATCTTGTTTGAGCCAGTCAAAACCGGTTTGTGGCTCGGTTTTAACCAGTCTGGGTCGGTCTGGTGCGGTTTCTCCGGCTTCAGCTGTTCTGGGCCGGTCTGGTGCGGTTTCATCCGGTTTGAGCCGGTCTGCTCCGGTTTTATCCTGTCTCATCCGGTCAAATTCTGTTTGAGCCGGTCTGGTCTGGTTTGAGCCGGTCAAAACCTGTTTGAGCCGGTCTGGTCTGGTTTGAGCCGGTCAAAACCGGTTTGAGCCGATTTGGCCTGGTTTTAGCCGGTCTGGGCCGGTCTTTTCCGGTTTGATGCGGTTTGAGCCGGTCTGGTCCGGTTTAATCCGGTCTCATCCGGTCAAAACCGGTTTGAGCTGGTGTGGTCTTGTTTGAGTCAGTCTGGTCTTGTTTGAGATGGTCAAAACCTGATTGAGCTGGTTTGGCCCGGTTTTAGCCTTTCTGTGCCGGTCTGGTTCGGTTGAGCAGGTTCAAGCTGGTCTGGTCTGGTTTGAGCCGGTCAAAACCGGTTTGAGCCGTTCTGGTCCGGTTTGTGCCGGTTTGAGCCGGTCTGGTCCAGTTTTAGCCGGACTGGACAGGTTTGTGTCAGTCAAAACCGGTTTGAGGCGGTCTCGTCCTGTTTCACCTGCTCTGGTCCGATTTGAGCCGGTCCAAACCAGTCTGAGCTGGTCTGGTCCGGTTTGAGTGCGGTTTGAGCCGGAAAACACCAGTTTGAGACGGTCTGTTCCGGATTGAATGCGGTTTCAGCCGGTCATAACCAGTTAGTGTCGGTCTAGTCCGCTTTGAGTCCAGTTTGAGCCGGACTGGTACGTTTTGCATCCGGTTTGAGCCGGTAAAAACAGGTTTGAGGCCGTCTGCTCCGGTTTGTGACGGTCAAAAATGGTTTGAGTCCATTTGGAGCTGGTCAAAACCAGTTTGAGCTGGTGTGGTGCGATTTGAGCTGCTAAAAACCGGTTTGAGCCAGTGTAATACGGTCAAAACAGGTTTGTGCCGTTCTGGTCCGATTTGAGCTAGTCAAAACCGGTTTGAGGCCGTCTCGTCCCATTTCAGCCGGTCTGGTAGGGTTTGAGCTGGTCAAAACCGGTTTGAGCCTGTCTGGTCCGGTTTCAGACGGTCTGGTCGGGTTTGAGCCGTTCAAAACCGGTTTGAGCCGGTGTGGTCCTGTTTGAGTCTGGTTTGAGCTGGTCAATTTCGGTTTGTGTTGCTCTCGTCCGATTTGAGCCGGTCAAAACCGGTTTGAGCTGGTCTGGTCCAGTTTGATCCGGTTTAACCCGGTCTGGTCCAGTTTGATTCATTTGAGCTGGCATGGTCTGGTTTGAGCCGTTCAAAGCCGGTATGAGTCTTTCTGGTCCGGATTGAGTCTGGTTTGAGCCGGTCAACACCGCTTTGAGCCGGTCTGGTCCAGTTTGAGTCAGGTTTGAGCCGGTCAACACCGGTTTGATCCGTTCTGCTCCGGTTTGAGTCCGGTTTGAGCCCATCTTGTCCGGTTTGAGCCGGTCAAAACATGTTTGAGCTGGTCTAACAGCCGGTCTGGTCCGTTTTCATCCTGTTTGAGCCTCTCTGCTTCGGTTTGAGCCAGTCAAACCCTGTCTAAGCCGGTCTGGTCCGGTTTGTGCTGGTGTGAGCCGGTCTGGTCCGGTTTGATCCGGTTGGGCCGGTCTGGTCCTGTTTGAGCCGGTCAAAACCGGTTTGAGCCGCTCTGGTCCGTTTTGATCCCCTGAGTGTGCACTCCCCTGAGTGAGCACTCACTTGAGTGGGCACTCCGCTTTGTGAGCGCCTCCCTGAGTGTGCATTCCCCTGAGTGTGCACTCGTCTGAGTGAGCACTCCCCTGAATGTGTACTCCCCTGAATGAGCACTCCCCTGAGTGTGCACTCCTCTGAGTTTGCACTCTCCTGAGTGAGGACTCCCCTGAGTGTGCACTCCCCTGAGTGTGTGCTACCCTGAGATTTCACTCCCCTGAGTTTGCACTCTTTTGAGTGAGGACTCCCCTGAGTGTGCACTCCCCTGAGTGTATGCTCAACTGAGCGTGCACTCCGCTGAGTGTGCGCTCTCCTGAGTGAGCACTCCCATGTGTGTACACTCCCATAAGTGTGCGCTCCCCTGTGTGTGCTCTCCCCAGTGTGTTCGCTGCCCTGAGTGAGCGCTCCCCTGAGTGCGAACTCCCCTGAGTGTGCACTCGCCTGGGTGAGGACTCCCCTGAGTGTGCACTCCCCTGATTGTGAACTCGCCTGAGTTTGGACTCCCCTGAGTGTGCACTCCACTGATTGAGCACTCCCCTAAGTTTACACTCCCCTGAGTTTGTGCTCCCTTGAGATTGCGCTACCCTGAGTGTGAACTCCCCTGAGTGAGCGCTCCCCTGAGTGCGCACTAACCTGAGTGTGCACTCGCCTGGGTGAGGACACCCCTGAGTGTGCACCCCCCTGAGTGGGAACTCGCCTGTGTGAGGACTCCCCAGAGTGAGCGCTCTCCTGAGGGGGTACTCATCTGAGTGATGACTCCCCTGAGTGTGCACTCGTCTGAGTGAGCACTCCCCTGAGTGTGCAATCCTCTGAGTTCGCACTCTCCTGAGTGAGGACTCCCTTGAGTGTGCACTACCCTGAATGTGCAGTCCCTTGAGTGTTCGCTTCCCAGGGAGTGCACTTCCCTGAGTTCGCACTCTCCTGAGTGAGGACTCCCCTGAGTGTGCACTCTCCTGATTGTGCACTCCCCTGAGTGAGCGCTCCCCTCGGTGAGGACAACCCTGTGTGTGCACTCCCCTGAGTGAGCACTCCCCTGAGTGTGCACTCCTCTTAGTTCGCACTCCTCTGAGTGAGGACTCCCCTGAGTGTGCACCCCCCAGTGTGTGCACTCCCCTGAGTGTGCACTTCCCTGAGTGTGCAATCTCCTGAGTGAGCGCTCTGCTGAGGGTGCACACCCCTGAGTGTGCACTCACCTAAGTAAGGACTACTCTAAGTGGGCACACCCCTGAGTGTGAACTCACCTGAGTGAGTACTCACCAGACTGAGCGCTCTCCTGAGGGGGTACTCGTTTGAGTGATCACTCCCCTGAGTGTGCACTCCCCTGAATGAGCACTCCCCTGAGTGAGCGCTCCCCTGAGTGTGCACTCCCCTGAGTGTGCGCTCACCAGAGTAAGGACTACTCTGATTCGGCACTCCCCTGAATGTGCGCTCGCCTGAGTGAGGACTCCCCTGAGTGTGCACTCCTCTGAATGAACATTCCCTTGTTTGTGTGCTCACCTGAGTGTGCACTCCCCAGAGTGTGCACTCTCCTGAGGGAGGACTCCCCTGAGTGTGCACTCCCCTGAGTGAGCACTCCCCTGAGTGTGCACTCCTCTTAGTTCGCACTCTCCTGAGTGAGGTCTCCACTGAGTGGGCACTCCCCTGAGTGTGCGCTCATTTGAGTGTGCACTCCCCTGAATGAGCGATCCCCTGAGTGTGCTCTCACCTGAGAGTACACTCCCCTGAGTGAGGACTACTCTGAGTGTGCACTCCCCTGAGTGTGGACTCGCCTGAGTGAGGGCTCCCCTGAGTGTGCTCTTCCATGTGTGAGCGCTCACCTCAGTGGTCACTCCCCTGTGTGAGCGCTCCCCTGAGTGTGCACTCCCCTGTGTGGGCACTCCCTTGAGTAAGGACACCCCTGAGTGTGCACTCCCCTAAATGAGCACTCCCCTTCGTGTACACTCCCCTGAGTAAGCCAGTGAAACCCGTTTTGAGCCAGTCTGGTCCGGTTTAAGCCGGACTGGTCGGGTCTGAGCTGGTCAACGCCGGTTTGAGGCGGTCTGTTCCAGTTTGATCCGGTTTTAGCGGGTATGGTCCGGTGTGATCCGGTTGAGCCGGTCTGGTCCGGTTTGATCTGGTTTGAGCCGGTCAATATCGGTTTGAGTCCGGTTTGAGCCGGACAAAACCTGATTTAGCGGGTCTAGCTGGTCTGGTTCGGATTGATCCCTTTTGAGCCGGTGTCGTCTGGTTTGATCCGATTTTAGTCCGTGTGGTGAGGTTTGAGCCGTTTTGAGCCAGTCTGGTCCGGTTTGATCCGATCTCATCCGGTCAAATCTGGTTTGAGCCGGTCTGCTCCAGTTTGAGCCGGTCTGGTCTGGTTTAAGCTGGTCAAAACCGGTTTGTGTCCCAGTTTTAGCCGGTCTGGGATGGTCTGCTCCGATTTGATCTGGTTTCAGCTGGTCTGGGATGGTCGAGTCCGGTTTGATCCCGTCAAAACCGCTTTGAGCTGGTCAAAACCGGTTTGAGCCAGTCTAAACCGGATAGAGCTAGTCAAAACCGGTTTGAACCGGTCTGGTCTGGTTTGAGCTGGTGAAAACCGCTTTGAGTCTTTCTGGCCCAGTTTTAGATGGTCTGGGTCGGTCTGGTCTGATTTGATCCGGTGTCATCTGGTCAAAACCGGTTTCAGCTGGTCTGGTCCGGTTTCAGCCGGTCTGGTCTGGTTTGAGCCGGTCAATATCGGCTCAGGTCGGTCAAAACCGGTTTGAGCCTGTCTTGTCTGGTTTGAGCCGGTCAAAACCGGTTGGTGGCCGGTTTTAGCCCGTCTGGTCCAGTCTAGTCCGCTTTGAGCGGTTTCAGCTTGTCTGGGACGGTCGAGTCTGGTTTGATGCGGTCAAAACCGCTTTGAGCCAGACAAAACCGGTTTGAGACGGTCTGGTCTGGTTTGAGCCGGTCTGGTCTGATTTGAGCCGGTCAAAACCGGCTCAGGTCGGTCAAAACTGGTTTGAGCCAGTCTGGTTTTCTTTGAACCCGTCAAAACCGGTTTGTGGCCCAGTTTTAGGCAGTCTGGGCTGGTCTGGTCCGGTTTGTTCCGATTTTAGCCAGTCAGAGCCGGTCTAATTTGGGTTGATGCGGTCTCATCCGGTCAAAACCGGTTTGAGCCAGTTAAAACCGGTTTGAGCCGGTCTGGTCTGGTTTCAGCCAGTCTGGTCTGGTTTGAGCTGGTCAAAACCAGCTCAGGTCGGTCAAAACAGTTTTGATCCGGTCTGGCCTGCTTTGAACCGTTAAAAACCGGTTTCTGGGCCAGTTTTAGGCAGTCTGGGCCGATCTGGTACAGTTTGATCCGATTTTAGCCAGTCTGGGCCGGTCTGATTCGGTTTGATCCGGTCTCATCCGGTCAAAACTGGTTTCAGCCAGTCTGGTGAGGTTTGAGGAGGTCAAAACCGGTTTGAGCCGATCAAAACCGGTTTGAGCCGGTCTGGTCTGGTTCGAGGCGGTCAAAACCGGTTTCAGCCGGTTTGGTCTGGTTGAAGCCAGTCAAAATCGATTTGAGCCTGTCTGAGACAATCTCGTCCTGTTTGATCCGGTCTCATTAGGTCAAAACCGGTTTGAGCCGGTTAAAACCGGTTTTAGCCGGTCTGGAGTGGTTTCAGCTGGTTAAAACTGGTTTGAGAAGGTCAAAACAAGATTGAGCCAGTCAAAACCGGTTTGAACCGGTGTGGTCTGCTTTGAGCCGGCGTAAACCGGTTTGAGCACGTCTGGCCCAGTTTTAGCCGGTCTGGGCCTGTCTGGTCTGGTTTGATCCGGTTTCAGCTGGTCAGGGCCTGTCTGGCCCTGTTTGATACAGTGTGAGACGGTCTGGTCCGGTTTGATCCGGTGTCATCCGTTCAAAACCAGTTTGACCCGGTCTGGTCTGGTTTGAGACGGTCTGGTCTGGTTTGAGCCAGTCAAAACCGGTTTGAGCCGGTCTGAAGTTGTTTGAGCCAGTCAAAACCGGTTTGTGGCTCGGTTTTAACCGGTCTGTGTCGGTCTGGTGCGGTTTCTCCGGCTTCAGCTGTTCTGGGCCGGTCTGGTGCGGTTTCATCCGGTTTGAGCTGGTCTGCTCCGGTTTTATCCTGTCTCATCCGGTCAAATTCTGTTTGAGCCGGTCTGGTCTGCTTTGAGCCAGTCAAAACAGGTTTGAGCCGGTCTGGTCTGGTTTGAGCCGGTCAAAACCGGTTTGAGCCGATTTGGCCTGGTTTTAGCCGGTCTGGGCCGGTCTTTTCCGGTTTGATGCGGTTTGAGCCGGTCTGGTCCGGTTTAATCCGGTCTCATCCGGTCAAAACCGGTTTGAGCTGGTGTGGTCTTGTTTGAGTCAGTCTGGTCTTGTTTGAGACGGTCAAAACCTGATTGAGCCGGTTTGGCCCGGTTTTAGCCTTTCTGTGCCGGTCTGGTTCGGTTGAGCAGGTTCAAGCTGGTCTGGTCTGGTTTGAGCCGGTCAAAACCGGTTTGAGCCGTTCTGGTCCGGTTTGTGCCGGTTTGAGCCGGTCTGGTCCAGTTTTAGCCGGTCTGGACGGGTTTGTGTCGGTCAAAACCGGTTTGAGGCGGTCTCGTCCTGTTTCAGCTACTCTGGTCCGATTTGAGGTGGTCCAAACCGGTCTGAGCCGGTCTGGTCCGGTTTGAGTGCGGTTTGAGCCGGAAAACACCAGTTTGAGACGGTCTGGGCCGCTTTGAGTGCCGTTTGAGCCGGTCATAACCGGTTAGTGCCCGTCTAGTCCACTTTGAGTCCAGTTTGAGCCGGACTGGTACGTTTTGCGTCCGGTTTGAGCCGGTCAAAACAGGTTTGAGGCGTTCTGGTCCGGTTTGTGACGGTCAAAAATGGTTTGAGTCCATTTGGAGCTGGTCAAAACCGGTTTGAGCTGGTGTGGTGCGATTTGAGCTGCTAAAAACCGGTTTGAGCCAGTCTAATAGGGTAAAAACAGGTTTGTGCCGTTCTGGTCCGATTTGAGCAAGTCAAAACCGGTTTGAGGCCGTCTCGTCCCATTTCAGCCGGTCTGGCAGCGTTTGAGCCGTTCAAAACCGGTTTGAGCCGGTGTGGTCCTGTTTGAGTCTGGTTTGAGCTGGTCAATTTCGGTTTGTGTTGCTCTCGTCCGATTTGAGCCAGTCAAAACTGGTTTCAGCTGGTCTGGTCCGGTTTGATCCGGTTTAACCCGGTCTGGTCCAGTTTGATTCGTTTGAGCTGGTATGGTCTGGTTTGAGCCGTTCAAAGCCGGTATGAGTCGGTCTGGTCCGGATTGAGTCCGGTTTGAGCCGATCAACACCGCTTTGAGCCGGTCTGGTCCAGTTTGAGTCAGGTTTGAGCCGGTCAACACCGGTTTGATCTGTTCTGCTCCGGTTTGAGTCCAGTTTGAGCCGGTCAAAACATGTTTGAGCTGGTCTAACAGCCGGTCTGGTCCGTTTTCATCCTGTTTGAGCCTCTCTGCTTTGGTTTGAGCCAGTCAAACCCTGTCTAAGCCGGTCTGGTCCGGTTTGTGCTGGTGTGAGCCGGTCTGGTCCGGTTTGATCCGGTTGGGCCGGTCTGGTCCGGTTTGAGCCGGTCAAAACCGGTTTGAGCCGCTCTGGTCCGTTTTGATCCCCTGAGTGTGCACTCCCCTGAGTGAGCGCTCACTTGAGTGGGCACTCCGCTTTGTGAGCGCCTCCCTGTGTGTGCATTCCCCTGAGTGTGCACTCGTCTGAGTGAGCACTCCCCTGAATGTGTACTCCCCTGAATGAGCACTCCCCTGAGTGTGCACTCCTCTGAGTTCGCACTCTCCTGAGTGAGGACTCCCCTGAGTGTGCACTCCCCTGAGTGTGTGCTACCCTGAGATTTCACTCCCCTGAGTTCTCACTCTTTTGAGTGAGGACTCCCCTGAGTGTGCACTCCCCTGAGTGTATGCTCAACTGAGCGTGCACTCCGCTGAGTGTGCGCTCTCCTGAGTGAGCACTCCCCTGTGTGTACACTCCCATAAGTGTGCGCTGCCCTGAGTGAGCGCTCCCCTGAGTGCGAACTCCCCTGAGTGTGCACTCTCATGGGTGAGGACTCCCCTGAGTGTGCACTCGCCTGGGTGAGGACTCCCCTGAGTGTGCACTCCCCTGATTGTGAACTCGCCTGTGTTTGGTCTCCCCTGAGTGTGCACTCCACTGATTGAGCACTCCCCTAAGTTTACACTCCCCTGAGTTTGTGCTCCCTTGAGATTGCGCTACCCTGAGTGTGAACTCCCCTGAGTGAGCGCTCCCCTGAGTGCGCACTAACCTGAGTGTGCACTCGCCTGGGTGAGGACACCCCTGAGTGTGCACTAACCTGAGTGTGAACTCGCCTGTGTGAGGACTCCCCAGAGTGAGCGCTCTCCTGAGGGGGTACTCGTCTGAGTGATGACTCCCCTGAGTGTGCACTCCCCTGAATGAGCACTCCCCTGAGTGTGCAATCCTCTGAGTTCGCACTCTCCTGAGTGAAGACTACCTTGAGTGTGCACTACCCTGAATGTGCAGTCCCTTGAGTGTTCGCTTCCCAGGGAGTGCACTTCCCTGAGTTCGCACTCTCCTGAGTGAGGACTCCCCTGAGTGTGCACTCTCCTGAGTGTGGGCTCACCTGATTGTGCACTCCCCTGAGTGAGCGCTCCCCTCGGTGAGGACACCCCTGTGTGTGCACTCCCCTGAGTGAGCACTCCCCTGAGTGTGCACTCCTCTTAGTTCGCACTCCTCTGAGTGAGGACTCCCCTGAGTGTGCACCCCCCAGTGTGAGCACTCCCCTGAGTGTGTGCTCCCCTGAGTGTGCACTCTCCTGAGTGAGCGCTCTGCTGAGGGTGCACTCCCCTGAGTGTGCACTCACCTGAGTAAGGACTACTCTAAGTGGGCACTCCCCTGAGTGTGAACTCGCCTGAGTGAGGACTCACCAGACTGAGCGCTCTCCTGAGGGGTACTCGTCTGAGTGATGACTCCCCTGAGTCTGCACTCCCCTGAATGAGCACTCCCCTGAGTGAGCGCTCCCCTGAGTGTTCACTCCCCTGAGTGTGCGCTCACCAGAGTAAGGACTACTCTGAGTCGGCACTCCCCTGAATGTGCGCTCGCCTGAGTGAGGACTCCCCTGAGTGTGCACTCCCCAGAATGAACATTCCCCTGTTTGTGTGCTCACCTGAGTGTGCACTCCCCAGTGTGTGCACGCCCCTGAGTGTGCACTCCCCTGAGTGAGCACTCCCCTGAGTGTGCACTCCTCTTAGTTTGCACTCTCCTGAGTGAGGACTCCACTGAGTGTGCACTACCCTGACTGTGCGCTCCTTTGAGTGTGCACTCCCCTGAGTGAGCACTCCCCTGAATGTGCTCTCACCTGAGAGTGCACTCGCCTGAGTGAGGACTACTCTGAGTGTGCACTCCCCTGAGTGTGGACTCGCCTGAGTGAGGGCTCCCCTGAGTGTGCTCTTCCATGTGTGAGCGCTCACCTCAGTGGCCACTCCCCTGTGTGAGCGCTCCCCAGAGTGTGCACTCCCCTGTGTGTGCACTCCCTTGAGTGAGGACACCCCTGAGTGTGCACTCCCCTAAATGAGCACTCCCCTTCGTGTACACTACCCTGAGTAAGCCACTGAAACCCGTTTTGAGCCAGTCTGGTCCAGTTTAAGCCGGACTGGTCGGGACTGAGCTGGTCAAGGCCGGTTTGAGGTGGTCTGTTCCAGTTCGATCCAGTTTAAGCAGGTATGCTCCGGTGTGATCCGGTTGAGCCGGTCTGGTCCGGTTTCATCAGGTTTGAGCCAGTCTGCTCTGGTTTGATCTGGTTTGAGCCGGTCAATATCGGTTTGAGTCCGGTTTGAGCCGGACAAAACCGGATTTAGCGGGTCTAGCCGGTCTGGTCCAGATTGATCCCTTTTGAGCCGGTCTCGTCTGGTTTGATCCGATTTTAGTCCGTGTGGTGCAGTTTGAGCCAGTTTGAGCCAGTCTGTTCCGGTTTGATCCGATCTCATCCGGTCAAATCTGGTTTGAGCCGGTCTGCTCCGGTTTGAGCCGGTCTGGTCTGGTTTAAGCTGGTCAAAACCGGTTTGTGGCCCAGTTTTAGCCGGTCTGGGACGGTCTGTTCCGATTTGAACTGGTTTCAGCTGGTCTGGGATGGTCGAGTCCGGTTTGATCCCGTCAAAACCGCTTTCAGCTGGTCAAAACCGGTTTGAGCCGGTCTAAACCGGATAGAGCCAGTCAAAACCGGTTTGAACCGGTCTGGTCTGGATTGAGCTGGTGAAAACCGGTTTGATTCTTTCTGGCTAAGTTTTAGATGGTCTGGGCATGTCTGGTCTGATTTGATCCGTTGTCATCCGGTCAACACCGGTTTCAGCTGGTCTGGTCCGGTTTCAGACGGTCTGGTCTGGTTTGAGCCGGTCAAAACCAGCTCAGGTCAGTCAAAACCGGTTTGAGCCTGTCTTGTCTGGTTTGAGCCGGTCAAACCGGTTGGTGGCCGGTTTTAGCCGGTCTGGTCCGGTCTGGTCCGCTTTGAGCGGTTTCAGCTTGTCTGGGCCGGTCGAGTCTGGTTTGATGCGGTCAAAACCGCTTTGAGCCGGACAAAACCGGTTTGAGACGGTCTGGTCTGGTTTGAGCCGGTCTGGTCTGATTTGAGGCTGTCAAAACCGGCTCAGGTCGGTCAAAACTGGTTTGAGCCAGTCTGGTTTTCTTTGAACCCGTCAAAACCGGTTTGTGGCCCAGTTTTAGGCAGTCTGGGCTGGTCTGGTCCGGTTTGTTCCGATTTTAGCCGGTCAGAGCTGGTCTAATTCGGGTTGATGCGGTCTCATCCAGTCAAAACCGGTTTTAGCCGGTCAAAACCGGTTTGAGCCGGTCTGGTCTGGTTTCAGCCAGTCTGTTCTGGTTTGAGCCAGTCAAAACCAGCTCAGGTCGGTCAAAACAGTTTTGATACGGTATGGCCAGCTTTGAACCGGTAAAAACCGGTTTCTGGGCCAGTTTTAGGCAGTCTGGGCCGATCTGGTACAGTTTGATCCGATTTTAGCCAGTCTGGGCCGGTCTGATTCGTTTTGATCCGGTCTCATCCGGTCAAAACTGGTTTCAGCCAGTCTGGTGTGGTTTGAGGAGGTCAAAACCGGTTTGAGCTGGTCAAAACCGGTTTCAGCCGGTCTGGTCTGGTTTGAGCCGGTCAAAACCGGTTTCAGCCGGTTTGGTCTGGTTGAAGCCAGTCAAAATCGATTCGAGCCTGTCTGAGACGGTCTGGTCCAGTTTGATCCGGTCTAATCAGGTCAAAATCGGTTTGAGCCAGTTAAAACCGGTTTTAGCCGGTCTGGAGTGCTTTCAGCCAGTCAAAACCGGTTTGAGCCGGTCAAAACTGGATTGAGCCAGTCAAAACCGGTTTGAACCGGTGTGGTCTGGTTTGAGCCGGCGAAAACCGGTTTGAGCCCGTCTGGCCCAGTTTTAGCCGGTCTGGGCCGGTCTGGTCCGGTTTGATCCGGTTTCAGCTGGTCAGGGACTGTCTGGTCCGGTTTGATCCGGTGTGAGCCGGTCTGGTCCGGTTTGATCCGGTGTCATCCGGTCAAAACCGGTTTGACCCGGTCTGGTCTGGTTTGAGACGGTCTGGTCTGGTTTGAGCCGGTCAAAACCGGTTTGAGCCGGTCTGATCTTGTTTGAGCCAGTCAAAACAGGTTTGTGGCTCGGTTTTCACCGGCGTGGGTCAGTCTGGTGCGGTTTCTCCGGCTTCAGCTCTTCTGGGCCGGTCTGGTGCGGTTTCATCTGGTTTGAGCCGGTCTGCTCCGGTTTTATCCTGTCTCATCCGGTCAAATTCTGTTTGAGCCGGTCTGGTCTGGTTTGAGCCGGTCAAAACCGGTTTGAGCCGGTCTGGTCTGGTTTGAGCCGGTCAAAACCGGTTTGAGCCGATTTGGCCTGGTTTTAGCCGGTCTGGGCCGGTCTTTTCCGGTTTGATGCGGTTTGAGCCGGTCTGGGCCGGTTTAATCCAGTCTCATCTGGTCAAAACCGGTTTGAGCTGGTGTGGTCTTGTTTGAGTCAGTCTGGTCTTGTTTGAGACGGTCAAAACCTGATTGAGCCGGTTTGGCCCGGTTTTAGCCTTTCTGTGCCGGTCTGGTTCGGTTGAGCAGGTTCAAGCTGGTCTGGTCTGGTTTGAGCCGGTCAAAACCGGTTTGAGACGTTCTGGTCCGGTTTGTGCCGGTTTGAGCCGGTCTGGTCCAGTTTTAGCCGGTCTGGACGGGTTTGTGTCGGTCAAAACCGGATTGAGGCGGTCTCGTCCTGTTTCAGCTGCTCTGGTCCGATTTGAGGTGGTCCAAACCGGTCTGAGCCGTTCTGGTCGAGTTTGAGTGCGGTTTGAGCCGGAAAACACCAGTTTGAGACTGTCTGGTCTGGTTTGACTTTGGTTTGAGCCGGTCATAACCGGTTAGTGCCGGTCTAGTCCGCTTTGAGTCCAGTTTGAGCCGGACTGGTACGTTTTGCGTCCGGTTTGAGCCGGTCAAAACAGGTTTGAGGCGGTCTGGTCTGGTTTGTGATGGTCAAAAATGGTTTGGGTACATTTGGAGCTGGTTAAAACCGGTTTGAGCTGGTGTGGTGCGATTTGAGCTGCTAAAAACCGGTTTGAGCCAGTCTAATACGGTCAAAACAGGTTTGTGCCGTTCTGGTCCGATTTGAGCCAGTCAAAACCGGTTTGAGGCCGTCTCGTCCCATTTCAGCCGGTCTGGTAGGGTTTGAGCTGGTCAAAACCGGTTTGAGCCTGTCTGGTCTGGTTTCAGACGGTCTGGTCGGGTTTGAGCCGTTCAAAACCGGTTTGAGCCGGTGTGGTCCTGTTTGAGTCTGGTTTGAGCTGGTCAATTTCGGTTTGTGTTGCTCTCGTCCGATTTGAGCCGGTCAAAACTGGTTTGAGCTGGTCTGGTCCAGTTTGATCCGGTTTAACCCGGTCTGGTCCAGTTTGATTCGTTTGAGCTGGTATGGTCTGGTTTGAGCCGTTCAAAGCCGGTATGAGTCGATCTGGTCCGGATTGAGTCCGGTTTGAGCCGGTCAACACCGCTTTGAACCGGTCTGGTCCAGTTTGAGTCAGGTTTGAGCCGGTCAACACCGGTTTGATCCGTTCTGCTCCGGTTTGAGTCCAGTTTGAGCCGGTCAAAACAAGTTTGAGCTGGTCTAACAGCCGGTCTGGTCCGTTTTCATCCTGTTTGAGCCTCACTGCTTTGGTTTGAGCCAGTCAAACCCTGTCTAAGCCGGTCTGGTCCGGTTTGTGCTGGTGTGAGCCGGTCTGGTCCGGTTTGATCCGGATGGGCCGGTCTGGTCCGGTTTGAGCCGGTCAAAACCGGTTTGAGCCGCTCTGGTCCGTTTTGATCCCCTGAGTGTGCACTCCCCTGAGTGAGTGCTCACTTGAGTGGGCACTCCGCTTTGTGAGCGCCTCCCTGTGTGTGCATTCCCCTGAGTGTGCACTCGTCTGAGTGAGCACTCCCCTGAATGTGTACACCCCTGAATGAGCACTCCCCTGAGTGTGCACTCCTCTGAGTTCGCACTCTCCTGAGTGAGGACTCCCCTGAGTGTGCACTCCCCTGAGTGTGTGCTACACTGAGATTTCACTCCCCTGAGTTCGCACTCTTTTGAGTGAGGACTCCCCTGAGTGTGCACTCCCCTGAGTGTATGCTCAACTGAGCGTGCACTCCGCTGAGTGTGCGCTCTCCTGAGTGAGCACTCCCCTGTGTGTACACTCCCATAAGTGTGCGCTGCCCTGAGTGAGCGCTCCCCTGAGTGCGAACTCCCCTGAGTGTGCACTCTCCTGGGTGAGGACTCCCCTGAGTGTGCACTCGCCTGGGTGAGGACTCCCCTGAGTGTGCACCCCCTGATTGTGAACTCGCCTGTGTTTGGTCTCCCCTGAGTGTGCACTCCACTGATTGAGCACTCCCCTAAGTTTGCACTCCCCTGAGTTTGTGCTCCCTTGAGATTGCGCTATCCTGAGTGTGAACTCCCCTGAGTGAGCGCTCCCCTGAGTGCGCACTAACCTGAGTGTGCACTCGCCTGGGTGAGGACACCCCTGAGTGTGCACTCCCCTGAGTGTGAACTCGCCTGTGTGAGGACTCCCCAGAGTGAGCGCTCTCCTGAGGGGGTACTCGTCTGAGTGATGACTCCCCTGAGCGTGCACTCCCCTGAATGAGCACTCCCCTGAGTGTGCAATCCTCTGAGTTCGCACTCTCCTGAGTGAGGACTACCTTGAGTGTGCAATACCCTGAATGTGCAGTCCCTTGAGTGTTCGCTTCCCAGGGAGTGCACTTCCCTGAGTTCGCACTCTCCTGAGTGAGGACTCCCCTAAGTGTGCACTCTCCTGAGTGTGGGCTCACCTGATTGTGCACTCCCCTGAGTGAGCACTCCCCTCGGTGAGGACACCCCTGTGTGTGCACTCCCCTGAGTGAGCACTCCCTGGAGTGTGCACTCCTCTTAGTTCGCACTCCTCTGAGTGAGGACTCCCCAGAGTGTGCACCCCCCAGTGTGTGCACTCCCCTGAGTGTGCGCTCCCCTGAGTGTGCACTCTCCTGAGTGAGCGCTCTGCTGAGGGTGCACTCCCCTGAGTGTGCACTCACCTGAGTAAGGACTACTCTTAGTGGGCACTCCCCTGAGTGTGAACTCGCCTGAGTGAGGACTCACCAGACTGAGCGCTCTCCTGAGGGGTACTCGTCTGAGTGATGACTCCCCTGAGTCTGCACTCCCCTGAATGAGCACTCCCCTGAGTGAGCGCTCCCCTGAGTGTTCACTCCCCTGAGTGTGCGCTCACCAGAGTAAGGACTACTCTGAGTCGGCACTCCCCTGAATGTGCGCTCGCCTGTGTGAGGACTCCCCTGAGTGTGCACTCCCCAGAATGAACATTCCCCTGTTTGTGTGCTCACCTGAGTGTGCACTCCCCAGTGTGTGCACGCCCCTGAGTGTGCACTCCCCTGAGTGAGCACTCCCCTGAGTGTGCACTCCTCTTAGTTTGCACTCTCCTGAGTGAGGACTCCACTGAGTGTGCACTACCCTGAGTGTGCGCTCCTTTGAGTGTGCACTCCCCTGAGTGAGCACTCCCCTGAATGTGCTCTCACCTGAGAGTGCACTCGCCTGAGTGAGGACTACTCTGAGTGTGCACTCCCCTGAGTGTGGATTCGCCTGAGTGAGGGCTCCCCTGAGTGTGCTCTTCCATGTGTGAGCGCTCACCTCAGTGGCCACTCCCCTGTGTGAGCGCTCCCCAGAGTGTGCACTCCCCTGTGTGTGCACTCCCTTGAGTGAGGACACCCCTGAGTGTGCACTCCCCTAAATGAGCACTCCCCTTCGTGTACACTCCCCTGAGTAAGCCAGTGAAACCCGTTTTGAGCCAGTCTGGTCCAGTTTAAGCCGGACTGGTCGGGTCTGAGCTGGTCAAGGCCGGTTTGAGGCGGTCTGTTCCAGTTCGATCCAGTTTAAGCGGGTATGGTCCGGTGTGATCCGGTTGAGCCGGTCTGGTCCGGTTTGATCAGGTTTGAGCCAGTCTGCTCCGGTTTGATCTGGTTTGAGCCGGTCAATATCGGTTTGAGTCCGGTTTGAGCCGGACAAAACCGGATTTAGCGGGTCTAGCCGGTCTGGTCCGGATTGATCCCTTTTGAGCCGGTCTCGTCTGGTTTGATCCGATTTTAGTCCGTGTGGTGCAGTTTGAGCCGGTTTGAGCCAGTCTGGTCCGGTTTGATCCGATCTCATCCGGTCAAATCTGGTTTGAGCCAGTCTGCTCCGGTTTGAGCCGGTCTGGTCTGGTTTAAGCTGGTCAAAACCGGTTTGTGGCCCAGTTTTAGCCGGTCTGGGACGGTCTGTTCCGATTTGAACTGGTTTCAGCTGGTCTGGGATGGTCGAGTCCGGTTTGATCCCGTCAAAACCGCTTTGAGCTGGTCAAAACCGGTTGGACCGGTCTAAACCGGATAGAGCCAGTCAAAACCGGTTTGAACCGGTCTGGTCTGGTTTGAGCTGGTGAAAACTGGTTTGAGTCTTTCTGGCCCAGTTTTAGATGGTCTGGGCCGGTCTGGTCTGATTTGATCCGGTGTCATCTGGTCAAAACCGGTTTCAGCTGGTCTGGTCCGGTTTCAGCCGGTGTGGTCTGGTTTGAGCCGGTCAAACCCGGCTCAGGTCAGTCAACACCGGTTTGAGCCTGTCTTGTCTGGTTTGAGCCGGTCAAAACCGGTTGGTGGCCGGTTTTAGCCGGTCTGGTCCGGTCTGGTCCGCTTTGAGCGGTTTCAGCTTGTCTGGGCCGGTCGAGTCTGGTTTGATGCGGTCAAAACCGCTTTGAGCCGGACAAAACTGTTTGAGACGGTCTGGTCTGGTTTGAGCCGGTCTGGTCTGATTTGAGCCGGTCAAAACCGGCTCAGGTCGGTCAAAACTGGTTTGAGCCAGTCTGGTTTTGTTTGAACCCGTCAAAACCGGTTTGTGGCCCAGTTTTAGGCAGTCTGGGCTGGTCTGGTCCGGTTTGTTCCGATTTTCCCGGTCAGAGCCGGTCTAATTCGGGTTGATGCGGTCTCATCCGGTCAAAACCGGTTTTAGCCAGTCAAAACCGGTTTGAGCCGCTCTGGTCTGGTTTCAGCCAGTCTGTTCTGGTTTGAGCCAGTCAAAACCAGCTCAGGTCGTTCAAAACAGTTTTGATCCGGTATGGCCTGCTTTGAACCGGTAAAAACCGGTTTCTGGGCCAGTTTTAGGCAGTCTGGGCCGATCTGGTACAGTTTGATCCGATTTTAGCCAGTCTGGGCCGGTCTGATTCGGTTTGATCCGGTCTCATCCGGTCAAAACTGGTTTCAGCCAGTCTGGTGTGGTTTGATGAGGTCAAAACCGGTTTGAGCCGGTCAAAACCGGTTTCAGCCGGTCTGGTCTGTTTTGAGCCGGTCAAAACCGGTTTCAGCCAGTTTGGTCTGGTTGAAGCCAGTCAAAATCGATTCGAGCCTGTCTGAGACTGTCTGGTCCGGTTTGATCCGGTCTCATTAGGTCAAAACCGGTTTGAGCCAGTTAAAACCGGTTTTAGCCGGTCTGGAGTGCTTTCAGCCAGTCAAAACCGGTTTGAGCCGGTCAAAACTGGATTGAGCCAGTCAAAACCGGTTTGAACCGGTGTGGTCTGGTTTGAGCCGGCGAAAACCGGTTTGAGCCCGTCTGGCCCAGTTTTAGCCGGTCTGGGCCGGTCTGGTCCGGTTTGATCCGGTTTCAGCTGGTCAGGGCCTGTCTGGTCCGGTTTGATCCGGTGTGAGCCGGTCTGTTCCGGTTTGATCCGGTGTCATCCGGTCAAAACCGGTTTGACCCGGTCTGGTCTGGTTTGAGACGGTCTGGTCTGGTTTGAGCCGGTCAAAACCGGTTTGAGCCGGTCTGATCTTGTTTGAGCCAGTCAAAACAGGTTTGTGGCTCGGTTTTCACCGGTCTGTGTCGGTCTGGTGCGGTTTCTCCGGCTTCAGCTCTTCTGGGCCGGTCTGGTTCGGTTTCATTCGGTTTGAGCCGGTCTGCTCCGGTTTTATCCTGTCTCATCCGGTCAAATTCTGTTTGAGCCAGTCTGGTCTGGTTTGAGCCGGTCAAAACCGGTTTGAGCCGGTCTGGTCTGGTTTGAGCCGGTCAAAACCGGGTTGAGCCGATTTGGCCTGGTTTTAGCCGGTCTAGGCCGGTCTTTTCCGGTTTGATGCGGTTTGAGACGGTCTGGGCCGGTTTAATCCAGTCTTATCCGGTCAAAACCGGTTTGAGCTGGTGTGGTCTTGTTTGAGTCAGTCTGGTCTTGTTTGAGACGGTCAAAACCTGATTGAGCCGGTTTGGCCCGGTTTTAGCCTTTCTGTGCCGGTCTGGTTCGGTTGAGCAGGTTCAAGCTGGTCTGGTCTGGTTTGAGCCGGTCAAAACCGGTTTGAGACGTTCTGGTCCGGTTTGTGCCGGTTTGAGCCGGTCTGGTCCAGTTTTAGCCGGTCTGGACGGGTTTGTGTCAGTCAAAACCGGTTTGAGGCGGTCTCGTCCTCTTTCAGCTGCTCTGGTATGATTTGAGCCGGTCCAAACCGGTCTGAGCCGGTCTGGTCCAGTTTGAGTGCGGTTTGAGCCGGAAAACACCAGTTTGAGACGGTCTGGTCCGGTTTGAGTGTGGTTTGAGCCGGTCATAACCGGTTAGTGCCGGTCTAGTCCGCTTTGAGTCCAGTTTGAGCCGGACTGGTACGTTTTGCGTCCGGTTTGAGCCGGTCAAAACAGGTTTGAGGCCGTCTGCTCCGGTTTGTGACGGTCAAAAATGGTTTGAGTTCATTTGGAGCTGGTTAAAACCGGTTTGAGCTGGTGTGGTGCGATTTGAGCTGCTAAAAACCGGTTTGAGCCAGTCTAATACGGTCAAAACAGATTTGTGCCTTTCTGGTCCGATTTCAGCCAGTCAAAACCGGTTTGAGGCCGTGTCGTCCCATTTCAGCCGGTCTGGTAGGGTTTGAGCTGGTGAAAACCGGTTTGAGCCTGTCTGGTCCGGTTTCAGACGGTCTGGTCGGGTTTGAGCCGTTCAAAACCGGTTTGAGCCGGTGTGGTCCTGTTTGAGTCTGGTTTCAGCTGGTCAATTTCGGTTTGTGTTGCTCTCGTCCGATTTGAGCCGGTCAAAACCGGTTTGAGCTGGTCTGGTCCGGTTTGATCCGGTTTAACCCGGTCTGGTCCAGTTTGATTCGTTTGAGCTGGTATGGTCTGGTTTGAGCCGTTCAAAGCCGGTATGAGTCGGTCTGGTCCGGATTGAGTCCGGCTTGAGCCAGTCAACACCGTTTTGAGCCGGTCTGGTCCAGCTTGAGTCAGGTTTGAGCCGGTCAACACCGGTTTGATCCGTTCTGCTCCGGTTTGAGTCCGGTTTGAGCCGATCTTGTCCGGTTTGAGCCGGTCAAAACATGTTTGAGCTGGTCTAACAGCCGGTCTGGTCCGTTTTCATCCTGTTTAAGGCTCTCTGCTTCGGCTTGAGCCAGTCAAACCCTGTCTCAGCCGGTCTGGTCCGGTTTGTGCTGGTGTGAGCCGGTCTGGTCCGGTTTGATCCGGTTGGGCCGGTCTGGTCCGGTTTGAGCCGGTCAAAACCGGTTTGAGCCGCTCTGGTCCATTTTGATCCCCTGAGTGTGCACTCCCCTGAGTGAGCGCTCACTTGAGTGGGCACTCCGCTTTGTGAGCGCCTCCCTGAGTGTGCATTCCGCTGAGAGTGCACTCGTCTGAGTGAGCACTCCCCTGAATGTGTACTCCCCTGAATGAGCACTCCCCTGAGTGTGCACTCCTCTGAGTTTGCACTCTCCTGAGTGAGGACTCCCCTGAGTGTGCACTCCCCTGAGTGTGTGCTACCCTGAGATTTCACTCCCCTGAGTTCGCACTCTTTTGAGTGAGGACTCCCCTGAGTGTGCACTCCCCTGAGTGTATGCTCAACTGAGCGTGCACTCCGCTGAGTGTGCGCTCTCCTGAGTGAGCACTCCCCTGTGTGTACACTCCCATAAGTGTGCGCTCCCCTGTGTGTGCTCTCCACAGTGTGTTCGCTGCCCTGAGTGAGCGCTCCCCTGAGTGCGAACTCCCCTGAGTGTGCACTCGCCTGGGTGAGGACTCCCCTGAGTGTGCACTCCCCTGATTGTGAACTCGCCTGAGTTTGGACTCCCCTGAGTGAGCACTCCACTGATTGATCACTCCCCTAAGTTTACACTCCCCTGAGTTTGTGCTCCCTTGAGATTGCGCTACCCTGAGTGTGAACTCCCCTGAGTGAGCGCTCCCCTGAGTGCGCACTAACCTGAGTGTGCACTCGCCTGGGTGAGGACTCCCCAGAGTGAGCGCTCTCCTGAGGGGGTACTCGTCTGAGTGATGACTCCCCTGAGTGTGCACTCCCCTGAATGAGCACTCCCCTGAGTGTGCAATCCTCTGAGTTCGCACTCTCCTGAGTGAGGACTCCCTTGAGTGTGCACTACCCTGAATGTGCAGTCCCTTGAGTGTTCGCTTCCCAGGGAGTGCACTTCCCTGAGTTTGCACTCTCCTGAGTGAGGACTCCCCTGAGTGTGCACTCTCCTGAGTGTGGGCTCACCTGATTGTGCACTCCCCTGAGTGTGGGCTCACCTGATTGTGCACTCCCCTGAATGAGCGCTCCCCTCGGTGAGGACACCCCTGTGTGTGCACTCCCCTGCTCCCCTCGGTGAGGACACCCCTGTGTGTGCACTCCCCTGGGTGAGCACTCCCCTGAGTGTGCACTCCTCTTAGTTCGCACTCCTCTGAGTGAGGACTCCCCTAAATGTGCACCCCCCAGTGTGTGCACTCCCCTGAGTGAGCACTCCCCTGAGTGTGGACTCACCAGACTGAGCGCTCTCCTGAGGGGGTACTCGTCTGAGTGATGACTCCCCTGAGTGTGCACTCCCCTGAATGAGCACTCCCCTGAGTGAGCGCTCCCCTGAGTGTGCACTCCCCTGAGTGTGCACTCACCAGAGTAAGGACTCCTCTGAGTCGGCACTCCCCTGAATGTGTGCTCGCCTGAGTGTGGACTACCCTGTGTGTGCACTCCCCTGAATGAACATTCTCTTGTTTGTGTGCTCACCTGAGTGTGCACTCCCCAGTGTGTGCAATCCCCTGTGTGAGCACTCCCCTGAGTGTGCACTCCCCTGAGTGAGCACTCCCCTGAGTGTGCACTCCTCTTAGTTCGCACTCTCCTGAGTGAGGTCTCCACTGCGTGTGCACTCCCCTGAGTGTGCGCTCCTTTGAGTGTGCACTTCCCTGAGTGAGCGCTCCCCTGAGTGTGCTCTCACCTGAGAGTACACTCGCCTGAGTGAGGACTATTCTGAGTGTGCACTCCCCTGAGTGTGGACTCGCCTGAGTGAGGGCTCCCCTGAGTGTGCTCTTCCATGTGTGAGTGCTCAACTCAGTGGCCACTCCCCTGTGTGAGCGCTCCCCTGAGTGTGCACTCCCCTGTGTGTGCACTCCCTTGAGTGAGGACACCCCTGAGTGTGCACTCCCCTAAATGAGCACTCCCCTTCGTGTACACTCCCCTGAGTAAGCCAGTGAAACCCGTTTTGAGCCAGTCTTGTCCGGTTTAAGCCGGACTAGTCGGGTCTGAGCTGGTCAAAGCCGGTTTGAGGCGGTCTGTTCCAGTTTGATCCGGTTTAAGCGGGTATGGTCCGGTGTGATCCGGTTGAGCCGGTCTGTTCCGGTTTGATAAGGTTTGAGCCAGTCTGCTCCGGTTTGATCTGGTTTGAGCCGGTCAATATCAGTTTGAGTCCGGTTTGAGCCGGACAAAACCGGATTTAGCGGGTCTAGCCGGTCTGGTCCGGATTGATCCCTTTTGAGCTGGTCTCGTCTGGTTTGATCCGATTTTAGTCCGTGTGGTGCAGTTTGAGCCGGTTTGAGCCAGTCTGGTCCGGTTTGATCCGATCTCATCCGGTCAAATCTGGTTTGAGCCGGTCTGCTCCAGTTTGAGCCGGTCTGGTCTGGTTTAAGCTGGTCAAAACCGGTTTGTGGCCCAGTTTTAGCCGGTCTGGGACGGTCTGCTCCGATTTGATCTGGTTTCAGCTGGTCTGGGATGGTCGAGTCCGGTTTGATCCCGTCAAAACCGCTTTGAGCTGGTCAAAACCGGTTTGAGCCGGTCTAAACCGGATAGAGCCAGTCAAAACCGGTTTGAACCGGTCTGGTCTGGTTTGAGCTGGTGAAAACCGGTTTGAGTCTTTCTGGCTCAGTTTTAGATGGTCTGGGCCGGTCTGGTCTGATTTGATCTGGTGTCATCCGGTCAAAACCGGTTTCAGCTGGTCTGGTCCGGTTTCAGCCGGTCTGGTCTGGTTTGAGCCGATGAAAACCGGCTCAGGTCGGTCAAAACCGGTTTGAGCCTGTCTTGTCTGGTTTGAGCCCGTCAAACCCGGTTGGTGGCCGGTTTTAGCCGGTCTGGTCTGGTCTGGTCCGCTTTGACCGGTTTCAGCCTGTCTGGGCCGGTGGAGTCTGGTTTGATGCGGTCAAAACCGCTTTGAGCCAGACAAAACCGGTTTGAGACAGTCTGGTCTGGTTTGATCCGGTGTCATCCGGTCAAAACCGGTTTGACCCGGTCTGGTCTGGTTTGAGATGGTCTGATCTGGTTTGAGCCGGTCAAAACCGGTTTGAGCCGGTCTGATCTTTTTTGAGCCAGTCAAAACCGGTTTGTGGCTCGGTTTTAACCGGTCTGTGTCGGTCTGGTGCGGTTTCTCCGGCTTCAGCTGTTCTGGGCCGGTCTGGTGCGGTTTCATCAGGTTTGAGCCGGTCTGCTCCGGGTTTATCCTGTCTTATCCGGTCAAATTCTGTTTGAGCCGGTCTGGTCTGGTTTGAGCCGGTCAAAACCGGTTTGAGCCGGTCTGGTCTGGATTGAGCCGGTCAAAACCGGTTTGAGCCGATTTGGCCTGGTTTTAGCCGGTCTGGGCCGGTCTTTTCCGGTTTGATGCGGTTTGAGCCGGTCTGGTCCGGTTTAATCTGGTCTCATCCGGTCAAAACCGGTTTGAGCTGGTGTGGTCTTGTTTGAGTCAGTCTGGTCTTGTTTGAGACGGTCAAAACCTGATTGAGCTGGTTTGGCCCGGTTTTAGACTTTCTGTGCCGGTCTAGTTCGGTTGAGCAGGTTCAAGCTGGTCTGGTCTGGTTTGAGCCGGTCAAAACCGGTTTGAGCCGTTCTGGTCCGGTTTGTGCCGGTTTGAGCCGGTCTGGTCCAGTTTTAGCCGGTCTGGACGGGTTTGTGTCGGTCAAAACCGGTTTGAGGTGGTCTCGGCCTGTTTCAGCTGCTCTGGTCCGATTTGAGCCGGTCCAAACCTGTCTGAGCCGGTCTGGTCTGGTTTGAGTGCGGTGTGAGCTGGAAAACACCAGTTTCAGACGGTCTGGTCCGGTTTGAGTGCGGTTTGAGCCGGTCATAACCGGTTAGTGCCGGTCTAGTCCGCTTTGAGTCCAGTTTGAGCAGGACTGGTACGTTTTGCGTCCGGTTTGACCCGGTCAAAACAGGTTTGAGGTGGTCTGGTCCGGTTTGGGACGGTCAAAAATGGTTTGAGTCCATTAGGAGCTGGTCAAAACCGGTTTGAGCTCTTGTGGTGCGATTTGAGCAGCTAAAAACCGGTTTGAGCCAGTCTAATAGGGTCAAAACAGGTTTGTGCCGTTCTGGTCCGATTTGAGCCAGTCAAAACCGGTTTGAGGCCGTCTCGTTCCATTTCAGCCGGTCTGGTAGGGTTTGAGCTGGTCAAAACCGGTTTGAGCCTGTCTGGTCCGGTTTCAGACTGTCTGGTCGGGTTTGAGCCGTTCAAAACCGGTTTGAGCCGATGTGGTCCTTTTTGAGTCTGGTTTGAGCTGGTCAATTTCGGTTTGTGTTGCTCTCGTCCGATTTGAGCCGGTCAAAACCTGTTTGAGCTGGTCTGGTCCGGTTTGATCCGGTTTAACCCGGTCTGGTCCAGTTTGATTCGTTTGAGCTTGTATGGTCTGGTTTGAGCCGTTCAAAGCCGGTATGAGTCGGTCTGGTCCGGATTGAGTCCGGTTTGAGCCGGTCAACACTGCTTTGAGCCGGTCTGGTCCAGTTTGAGTCAGGTTTGAGCCGGTCAACACCGGTTTGATCCATTCTGCTCCGGTTTGAGTCCGGTTTGAGCCGGTCAAAACATGTTTGAGCTTGTCTAACAGCCGGTCTGGTCCGTTTTCATCCTGTTTGAGCCTCTCTGCTTCGGTTTGAGCCAGTCAAACCCTGTCTAAGCCGGTCTGGTCCGGTTTGTGCTGGTGTGAGCCGGTCTGGTCCGGTTTGATCCGGTTGGGCCGGTCTGGTCCGGTTTGAGCCGGTCAAAACCGGTTTGAGCCGCTCTGGTCCGTTTTGATCCCCTGAGTGTGCACTCCCCTGAGTGAGCGCTCACTTGAGTGGGCACTCCGCTTTGTGAGCGCCTCCCTGAGTGTGCATTCCCCTGAGTGTGCAATCGTCTGAGTGAGCACTCCCCTGAATGTGTACTCCCCTGAATGAGCACTCCCCTGAGTGTGCACTCCTCTGAGTTTGCACTCTCCTGAGTGAGGACTCCCCTGAGTGTGCACTCCCCTGAGTGTGTGCTACCCTGAGATTTCACTCCCCTGAGTTCGCACTCTTTTGAGTGAGGACTCCCCTGAGTGTGCACTCCCCTGAGTGTATGCTCAACTGAGCGTGCACTCCGCTGAGTGTGCGCTCTCCTGAGTGAGCACTCCCCTGTGTGTACACTCCCATAAGTGTGCGCTCCCCTGTGTGTGCTCTCCCCAGTGTGTTCGCTGCCCTGAGTGAGTGCTCCCCTGAGTGCGAACACCCCTGAGTGTGCACTCGCCTGGGTGAGGACTCCCCTGAGTGTGCACTCCCCTGATTGTGAACTCGCCTGAGTTTGGACTCCCCTGAGTGAGCACTCCACTGATTGAGCACTCCCCTAAGTTTACACTCCCTGAGTTTGTGCTCCTTTGAGATTGCGCTACCCTGAGTGTGAACTCCCCTGAGTGAGCGCTCCCCTGAGTGCACAGTAACCTGAGTGTGCACTCGCCTGTGTGAGGACTCCCCAGAGTGAGCGCTCTCCTGAGGGGGTACTCGTCTGAGTGATGACTCCCCTGAGTGTGCCCTCCCCTGAATGAGCACTCCCCTGAGTGTGCAATCCTCTGAGTTCGCACTCTCCTGAGTGAGGACTCCCTTGAGTGTGCACTACCCTGAATGTGCAGTCCCTTGAGTGTTCGCTTCCCAGGGAGTGCACTTCCCTGAGTTCGCACTCTCCTGAGTGAGGACTCCCCTGAGTGTGCACTCTCCTGAGTGTGGGCTCACCTGATTGTGCACTCCCCTGAGTGTGGGCTCACCTGATTGTGCACTCCCCTGAGTGAGTGCTCCCCTCGGTGAGGACACCCCTGTGTGTGCACTCCCCTGCTCCCCTCAGTGAGGACACCCCTGTGTGCACTCCCCTAGGTGAGCACTCCCCTGAGTGTGCACTCCTCTTAGTTCGCACTCCTCTGAGTGAGGACTCCCCTGAGTGTGAACCCCACAGTTTGTGCACTCCCCTGAATGTGCGCTCCCCTGAGTGTGCACTCTCCTGAGTGAGCGCTCTCCTGAGAGTGCACTCCCCTGAGTGTGTGCTCACCTGAGTAAGGACTACTCTAAGTTGGCACTCCTCTGAGTGTGAACTCGCCTGAGTGAGGACTCACCAGACTGAGCGCTCTCCTGAGGGGGTACTCGTCTGAGTGATGACTCCCCTGAGTGTGCACTCCCCTGAATGAGCACTCCCCTGAGTGAGTGCTCCCCTGAGTGTGCACTCCCCTGAGTGTGCGCTCACCAGAGTAAGGACTACTCTGAGTCCGCACTCCCCTGAATGTGCGCTCGCCTGAGTGAGGACTCCCCTGAGTGTGCACTCCCCTGAATGAACATTCCCCTGTTTGTGTGCTCACCTGAGTGTGCACCCCCGAGTGTGTGCACTCCCCTGAGTGAGCACTCCCCTGAGTCTGCACTCCTCTTAGTTTGCACTCTCCTGAGTGAGGTCTCCACTGAGTGTGCACTCCCCTGAGTGCGCGCTCCTTTGAGTGTGCACTCCCCTGAGTGAGCGCTCCCCTGAGTGTGCTCTCACCTGAAAGTGCACTCACCTGAGTGAGGACTACTCTGAGTGTGCACTCCCCTGATTGTGGACTCGCCTGAGTGAGGGCTCCCTTGAGTGTGCTCTTCCATGTGTGAGCGCTCACCTCAGTGGCCACTCCCCTGTGTGAGGGCTCCCCTGAGTGTGCACTTCCCTGTGAGTGCACTCCCTTGAGTGAGGACACCCCTGAGTGTGCACTCCCCTAAATGAGCACTCCCCTTCGTGTACACTCCCCTGAGTAAGCCAGTGAAACCCGTTTTGAGCCAGTCTGGTCCGGTTTAAGCCGGACTGGTCGGGTCTGAGCTGGTCAACGCCGGTTTGAGGCGGTCTGTTCCAGTTTGATCCGGTTTAAGCGGGTACGGTCCGGTGTGATCCGGTTGAGCCGGTCCGGTCCAGTTTGATCCTGTTTGAGCCATCTGCTCCAGTTTGATCTGGTTTGAGCCGGTCAATATCGGTTTGAGTCCGGTTTGAGCCGGACAAAACCGGATTTAGCGGGTCTAGCCGGTCTGGTCCGGATTGATCCCTTTTGAGCCGGTCTCATCTGGTTTGATCCGATTTTAGTCCATGTGGTCCAGTTTGAGCCGGTTTGCGCCAGTCTGGTCCGGTTTGAGTACGATTTGAGCCGGTCAAAACCGGTTTGAGCCGTTCTGCTCTGTTTTGAGTTGGTCAAAACCGGTTTGAGATGGTCTGTTCCGGTTTGAGTCCAGCCTGAACCGGTCAAAACCGGTTTTAGCCGCTCTGATACGGTTTGATCGGGTTTGAGTCGGTCTGGTCCAGTTTGAGCCGGTCAAAACCGGTTTGATCCAGTCTAGTCCGGTTTCTGTCTGGTTGGAGCCAGTCAACACCAGTTTGAGACGGTCTGGTCCGGTTTGAGTCCGGTTTGAACTGGTCATAACCGGTTTGAGCCGGTGTGGTCTGGTTTAAGCCGGTTTTAGATTTCCTGGTCCGGTTTGAGTCCGGTTTGAGCCAGACAAACCTGGTTTGATCCAGTATAAGCCGGTCTGGTCCAGTTTGAGACGTTGAAAACCGGTTTGAGCGAGTCTGGTCCGGTTTTATCCTGTCTCATCTGGTCAAACCCGGTTTGAGCCGTTCTCGTCGGGTTTGAGCCAGTCAAAACGGGTTTGAGAAGGTCTGGTGCGGTTTGAGTCCGGTTTGAGACGCTCAAAACCGGTTTGAGCCGATCTGGTCCGGTTTGAGTCCGATTTGAGCCATATAACACCAGTTTGAGAGGGTCTGCTCCGGTTTGAGTGCGGTCTGAGCTGGTCATAACCGGGTAGAGCCGGTCTAGTCTGCTTTGAACCGGTCAAAACCGGTTTGAGCCGGTCTGGTCCGGTTTTAGCCGGTCTGTACGGGTTTGAGTCGGTCAAAACCGGTTTGAGGCGGTCTCGTCCCCTTTCAGCCAGTCTGGTCGGGTTTGAGCCGGTCAAAACCGGTTTGAGCCGGTGTGGTCCTGTTTCAGTCTGGTTTGAGGTGGTGAAATTCGGTTTGTGTTGCTCTGGTCCGATTTGAGCCGATCAAACTGGTTTGATCTGGTCTGGTCCGGTTTGATCCGGTTTAAGCTGGTCTGGTCCGGTTTGATTCGGTTGAGTCGGTATGGTCTGGTTTGAGCCGTTCAAAACAGGTTTGAGCCGGTCTGGTCCGGATTGAGTCTGGTTTGAGCCGGTCAACACTGGTTTGAGCCGGTCTGGTCCAGTTTGAGTCAGGTTTGAGCCGTTCAAAATCTCTTTGTGCTGCTCTGCTCTGATTTGAGCCGGTCTATTCCGGTTTCAGTCCGGTTTGAACAGGTCTACTCCGGTTTTAGCCGGTCTGGTAGGGTTTGCACCGGTCAAAACTGGTTTGAGCCTGTCTGGTCCGGTTGCAGAGAGTCTGGTCGCGTTTGAGCCCATCAAAACCGGTTTGTGCCAGTCTGGTCTGATTTGACCCGGTCAAAACCGGTTTGAGGCAGTCTCCTCCCATTTCAGCCAGTCTGGTCGGGTTTGAGCCGTTAAAAACTGGTTTGAGCCGGTCTGGTCCGGTTTGATCCGGTTTCAGCGGTTCTGCTCCGGTTTGATCCGGTTTGAGCTGGTATGGTCCGCTTTGATCTTGCTGATCCAGTCTGGTCTTGTTTGAGCCGGTCCAATCCGGTTTGAGCCGGTGTCGTCCTGTTTCAGCCGGTCTGGCCGGGTTTGAGCCAGTCAAAACGGGTTTGAGACGGTCTGGTGCGGTTTGAGCCCAGATTGAGCCAGTTTGGTCCTTGTCCGGTTTGAGCCGATCAAAACCGATTTGAGCCTGTCTGAGCCCGTCTGGTCCGGTTTGATCTGGTCTAATAAGGTCAAAACTGGTTTGAGCCGGTGAAAACCGGTTTTAGCCGGATTTTAGTGGTTTGAGCCGATCAAAAGCGGTTTGAGCCGGTCAAAACCGGATTGAGCCAGTCAAAACCGGTTTGATACGGTCTGGTCTTGTTTGAGCCGGTCAAAACCGTTTTTAGTCGGTCTGGCCCGGTTTTAGCCGATCTGGGCCCGTTTGGTCCGGTTTGACCCGGTAACAGCCTTTCTTGGCCTGTCTGGTCTGGTTTGATCCGGTGTGAGCTGGTCTGGTCCTGTTTGATCTGGTGTCATCCGGTCAAAACCGGTTTGAGCAGGTCTCGTCCGGTTTGAGCTGGTCTGCTCTGGTTTGAGCCGGTGAAAACCGGTTTGAGCCGGTCTGGTCTGGTTTGAGCCGGTCAAAACAGGTTTGTGGCCCACTTTTAGCCGGTCTGGACCCGTCTGGTCCGGTTTGCTCCGGCTTCAGCTGTTCTGGGCTGGTCTGGTGCGGTTTCATCCGGTTTGAGCCGGTCTGGTCTGGTTTTATCATGTCTCATCCGGTCAAAACCGGTTTGAGACAGTCTCTTCTAGTTTCAGCCGATCAAAACCGGTTTGAGGTAGTGTGGTCTGGTTTGAGATGGTCTGGTCTGGTTTGAGCCAGTCAAAACCTGATTGAGCCGGTTTGGCCCGCTTTTAGCCTGTCTGGGCCGGTCTGGTTGGTTTGAGCCAGTTTGAGACGGTTTGTGCCGATCTGGTCCGGTATGATCCGGTTTGAGAAGGTCTGGTACAGTTTGATCCGGTCTAATCCGATCAAAACCGGTTTGAGCCGGTCAGGTCTGGTTTGAGCCGGTCAAAACAGGTTCAAGTCGGTCTGGTCTGGTTTGAGCTGCTCAAAATAGGTTTGAGCTGGTTTGGTCCACTTTGATCTGATTGAGCCAGTCTGGTCTGGTTTGAGCCGGTCCAAACCAGTTTGAGCCAGTCTCGTCCGGTTTCAGCCGGTCTGGTCAGGATTGAGCTGGTCAAAACGGGTTTGAGACGGTCTGGTCCGGATTGAGTCCGGTTTGATCCAGTCAAAACCGGTTTGAGGCTGTCTGGATCGGTTTGAGCTGGTCAAAAGTGGTTTGTGACCGGTTTGAGCCGGTCTGGCCCGGTTTGAGCTGGTCGGGTCCGGTTTGAATCCGGTTTGAGCCAGTCAAAACCGGTTTGAGCCGGTCTGGTCCGGTTTGATCTGGTTTGAGCGATTCTGGTCCTGTTTGATCCTGTTTGAGCCGGTCTGCTCCGCTTTGATCTGATTGAGCCAGTATGTTCTGGTTTGAGCTTGTCAAAACTTGTTTGAGCTGGTCTCATCCGGTTTCAGCTGGTCTGGTCGGGGTTGAGCCGGTCAAAAAGGGTTTGAGACGGTCTCGTCCGGTTTGAGCCGGTAAAAACATGACTGAGGCGGTTTGGCTCGGTTTTAGCCTGTCTGGGCCGGTCTGGTTCGGTTTGAGCCGGTTTCAGTCGGTTTGTGCCTGTCTGGTCCGGTATGATCCGGTTTGAGGAGGTCTGGTCCGGTTTGATCCGGTCTAATCCGGTTAAAACCGGTTTGAGCCGGTCTGGTCTGGTTTGAGCCGGTCAAAACAGGTTCGAGCCAGTCTGGTCTGGTTTGAGCCAGACAAAATAGGTTTGAGCCGGTTTGGCCCGGTTTTAGGCGGTCTCATCCGGTCTGGTCCCGTTTGATCCGGTTTGAGCCGGTCTGTTCTGGCTTGAGCCGGTCAAAACCGGTTTGAGCCGGTATGGTCTGGTTTGAGCCGGTCAAAATAGGTTTGAGACGGTTTGGCCTGATTTTAGTCGGTCTGGTCTGGTCTGGTCCAGTTTGATCCGGTGTCTTCTGGTCAAAACCGGTTTGAGCCAGTCTGGTCCGGTTTGAGCCGCTCTGGTCTTGTTTGAGCCAATCAAAACCATCTCAGGCCGGTCAAAACCGGTTTGAGCCGGTGTGGTCTGGTTTGAGCCAGTCAAAACCGGTTTGTGTCCCGGTTTTAGCCGGTCTGGCCCGGTCAGTTCCGGATTGCTCCGGCTTCAGCTGTTCGTGGCTGGTCTGGTGCGGTTTCATCTGGTTTGAGCTGGTCTGGTCCGGGTTTATCCTGTCTCAACCGGTCAAAACCGGTTTGAGCCAGTCTGGTCTAGTTTGTGCCGGTCAAAACTGGTTTGAGCCTGTCTGGTCTGGTTTGAGCCGGTCTGGGCCGGTCTGGTCTGGTTTGATCCGGTTTCAGCCGGTCTGGGCCTGTCTGGTCCGGTTTGATCTGGTTTGAGAAGGTCTGGTCTGGTTTTGTACGGTCTCATCCGGTCAAAACCGGTTTGAGCCAGTCTGGTCTGGTTTGAGCCGGTGTGGTCTGGTTTGTGCCGGTCAAAACCTGATTGAGCCGGTTTGGCCCGGTTTTAGCCTGTCTGGGCCGGTCTGGTCCAGTTTCAGGCGGTTTGAGCCGGTATGTGCCGGTCTGTTCTGGTATGATCCTGTTTGAGAAGGTCTGGTCCGGTTTGGTACTGTCTAATCTGGTCAAAACCGGTTTGAGCTGGGCTGGTCTGGTTTGAGCCGGTCAAAACAGGTTCGAGTCGGTCTGGTCTGATTTGAGCTGGTCAAAATAGGTTTTAGCCGGTTTGGCCCGGTTTTATGCGGTCTGGGCCGGTCTGGTCCCGTTTCATCCGGTTTGAGCCAGTCTGGTCTGGTTTGATCCAGTCAAAACCGGTTTGTGGCCCGGTTTAAGCCGATCTGGGCCAGTCTTGTCCGGTTTGCACCGGCTTCAGCTGTTCTGGTCTGGTCTGGTGCGGTTTCATCTGGTTTGAGCCGGTCAAAACCGGTTTGAGCCGGTCAAAACCGGTTTGAGCCATTCTGGTCTGGTTTGAGCCGGTCTGGTGTGGTTTGAAAAGGGTGAAAACCGGTTTGTGGCCCAGTTTTAGGCGGTCTGGGCTGGTCTGGTCAGGTTTGATTCGATTTTAGCTAGCCTAGGCCAGTCTGATTCAGTTTGATCCGGTCTCATCCGGTCAAAACCGGTTTTAGCCGGTCAATACCAGTTTGATCCAGTCTGGTCTGGTTTGAGCCGGTCAAAACTGGTTGGTGGCCCGGTTTTAGCAGGTCTGGGCCGGTCTGGACCGGTTTGACCGGTTTCAGCTGGTCTGGGCCGGTCGAGTCCGGTTTGATCCGGTCAAAACCGCTTTGCGCTGTTCAAAACCAGTTTGAGCTGGTCTTTTCTGGTTTGAACCCGTCAAAAGCGGTTTGTGGCCCAGTTTTAGGCGGTCTGGGCCGGTCTAGTCTGGTGTGTTCTGATTTTAGCCGGTCTGGGCCGGTCTAATTCGGTTTGATCTCGTCTCATCTGGTCAAAACCGGTTTTAGCCCATCAAAACAGGTTTCAGCCGGTCTTGTGTGGTTTTAGCAGGTCAAAACCGGTTTCAGCCTGTCTGGTCTGGTTTGAGCTGGTCTGGTCTGGTTTGAGCCGGTCAAAACCGGTTTGAGCCGGTTTGGTCTGGTTGAAGCCGGTCAAAACCGATTCGAGCCTATCTGAGACGGTCTGGTCCGGTTTGATCCGGTCTAATCAGGTCAAAAGTGGTTTGAGTCAGTGAAAACAGGTTTTAGCCGGTCTGGAGTGGTTTGAGCCGGTCAAAACCGGTTCGAGCCGGTCAAAACCGGATTGAGGCGGTTTGGTCTGGTTGAAACCCGTCAAAATGGATTCGAGCCTGTCTGAGCCAGTCTGGTCCGATTTGATCCGTTCTAATCAGGTCAAAAGCGGTTTGAGCCGGTGATAACCGGTTTTAGCCGGTCTGGAGTGGTTTGAGCTGGTCAAAACCGGTTTGAGTCGGTCAAAACTGGATTAAGCCAGTCAAAACCGGTTTGAACCGGTTTGGTCTGGTTTCAGCCGGTCAAAACCGGTTTGAGCCAGTCTGGCCTGGTTTTAGCCAGTCTGGTCCAGTCTGGTCCGGTTTCATCTGGTGTCAGCCTTTCTGGGCCTGTCTGGTCCGGTTTGATCCGGTGTGAGCCGGTCTTGTCCGGATTGATCCGGTGTCATCCGGTCAAAACCGGTTTGAGCCGGTCTGCTCCAGTTTGAGCCGGTCTGGTCTGTTTTGAGCCGGTCAAAAACGGCTAAGTCTAGTCAAAACCGGTTTGAGCCGGTCTGGTCTGGTTTGAGCCTGTCAAAACCGGTTTGTGGCCCGGTTTTAGCCCGTCTGGCCCGGTCTGGTCAGGTTTGATCCAGTTTCAGCCAGTCTGGCCCGGTCTGGTCTGGTTTGAGCCGGTCAAAATAGGTTTGAGCCGGTTTGTTCCGGTTTTAGGCGGTCTGGGCCATTCTGGTCTGGTTTGATCCGGTTTTAGCCGGTCTTGGCTCATCTGGTCCGGTTTGATCCGGTCTCATATGGTCAAAATCGGTTTCAGCCAGTCAATACCTGTTTGAGCCGGTCTGGTGTGGTTTGAGCCGGTCAAAACCGGTTTGAGCCTGTCAAAAGCGGTTCGAGCCTTTCTAAACAGGTTTGAGCCGGTCAAAACCGGATTGAAACGGTCTGGTCTGATTTGAGCTGGTAAAAACTGCTATGAGCCGGTCAAAAGCTGTATGAGCTGTTCCAGTCTGGTTTTAGCTGGTCTGGTCTGGTTTGAGCCGGAGAAACAGGTTCGTGGCCCAGTTTTAGGTGGTTTGGGCCGGTCTGGTCTGGTTTGATCCGATATTAGCTGGGCTGGGCCGGTCTGATTCGGTTTGATCCTGTCTCATCCGGTTAAACCCGGTTTCAGCCGGTCTGGTGTGGTTTGAGCAGGTCAAAACCCGTTTGAGCCAGTCTGGTCTGGTTTGAGCAGGTCTGGTCTGGTTTGAGCCGGTCAAAACCCGTTCAAGCTGGTCAAAACCGGTTTGAATCGGTTTGGTCTGGTTGAAGCTAGTCAAAACAGATTCGAGCCTGTCTGAGCCGGTCTGGTCCGGTTTGATCCGGTCTAATCAGGTCAAAACCGGTTTGAGGCGGTGAAAATCGGTTTAAGCCGGTCTGGAGTGGTTTGAACCAGTCAAAACCTGTTTGAGATGTTCAAAACAAGATTGAGCCTGTCAAAACCGGTTTGAAGCGTTCTGGTCTGGTTTGCGCTGGTCAAAACCGGATTGAGCCGGTCTGGCCCGGTTTTAGCTGGACTGGGCCGGTCTCGTCTGGTGTCATACGGTTTCAGCCAGTGTGGGCCTGTCTGGTTCGCTTTCATCCGGTGTGAGCCAGTCTGGACAGGTTTGATCCGGTGTCATCCGTTCAAAACCGGTTTGAGCCGTTCTGGTCCGGTTTGAGCCGGTATGGTCTGGTTTGAGCCGGTCAAAACCGGCTCAGGCCGGTGAAAACCAGTTTGAGCTGGTCTGGTCCGGTTTGAGCCTCTCAAAACCGGTTTGTGGCCCGGTTTTATCCGGTCAGGGCGGGTCTCCTCCGGTTTCCTCCGGCTTCAGCTGTTCTGGGCCAGTCTTGTGCGGTTTCATCTGGTTTGAGCCGGTCCGGTCCGGTTTTATCCTGTCTCATCCCGTCAAAACTGCATTGAGCCAGTCTGGTCTGGTTTGAGCCGGTCAAAACGGGTTTGAGCCGGTCTGGTCTGGTTTGAGGCAGTCTTGTCTGGTTTGAGCCGGTCAAAATCGGCTCAGGTCGGTCATAACCGGTTTGAGCTGGTCTCGTCCCGTTTGAAGCGGTCAAAACTGGTTTGTGGCCCAGTTTTAGGCGGTCTGGGCCGGTCTGGTCCAGTTTGATCCGATTTTAGCCGGTCTGGGCAGGTCTCATTTGGTTTGATCCGGTCTCACCCGGTCAAAACCGGTTTTAGCCAGTCAAAACCGTTTTCAGCCGGACTTGTGTGGTTTCAGCAGGTCAAAACCAGTTTGAGCCGGTCAACACCGGATTGAGCCGGTCTGCTCTGGTTTGAGATGATCAAAACCGGTTCGAGCCTGTCAAAACCTGTTTGAGCCAGTCTGGTCTGGTTGAAGCCAGTCAAAACTTATTCGAGCCTGTCTGAGCCGGTCTGGTCCGGTTTGATCCAGTCTAATCAGGTCAAAACCGGTTTGAGCCGGTGAAAACCGGTTTTAGCTGGTCGGGAGTGGTTTGAACTGCTGAAAACTGGTTTGAGCCGGTCAAAACCGGATTGAGACAGTCAAAACCGGTTTGAAACGGTCTGGTCTGGTTTGAGCCAGTGAAAACCGGTTTGAGCCAGTCTGGCCCGGTTGTGGCCGGTCTGGGCCGGTCTGGTCCATTTTGATCCGGTTTCAGCCGTTCTGGGCCTGTCTGGTCCGGTGTGATCCGCTGTGAGCTGGTCTGGTCCGGTTTGATCTGAAGTCATCTGGTCAAAACCGGATTGAGCCGGTCTGGTCCGGTTTGAGCTGTTCTGGTCTGGATAGAGCCGGTCAAAACCAGTTGGTGGCCAGGTTTTAGCCGGTCTGGGCCGGTCTGCTCCGGTTTGATCCGTTTTCAGCTGGTCTGGGCCAGTCGAGTCCTCTTTGATTCGGACAAAACCGCTTTGAGCTGGTCAAACTCGGTTTGAGCCTGTCTGGTCTGGTTTGAGCCGGTCTGGTCTGGTTTGATCCGGTCAACACTGGCTCAGGTCGGTCAAAACCGGTTTGAGCCTGTCTGGTCTGGTTTGAACCGATCAAAACTGGTTTCTGGTCCAGTTTTAGGAGGTCTGGGCCAGTCTGGTCTGGTTTGATCTGACGTTAGCCGGTCCGGGCTGGTCTGATTCTGTTTGATCAGGTCTCATCCAGTCAAAACTGATTTTAGCCGGTCAAAACCGGTTTCAGCCCGTCTGGTGTGGTTTGAGCAGGTCAAAACCAGTTTGAGCCAGTCTAGTCTGGTTTGAGCCAGTCTGGTCTGGTTTGAGCCAGTCAACATGGTTCGAGCCAGTTTGGTCTGGTTGAAGCCACTCAAAACCGATTCTAGCCTGTCTGTGCCCGTCTGGTTCGGTTTGATCCGGTGTAATAAGTTCAAAACCGTTTTGAGCCGGTGAAAACCGGTTTTAGCCGGTCTGGAGTGGTTTGAGCTGGTCCAAAACGGTTTGAGCTGTTGAAAACCGGGTTGAGCCAGTCAAAACTGGTTTGAAACGGTCTGGCCAGGTTTGAGCCGGTCACAACCGGTTTGTGCGGGTCTGGCCTGGTTTTAGCTGGTCTGGGCCGGTCTGGTCCGGTTTGATCCGGTTTCAGCCTGTCAGGGCCTGTCTGGTCCGGTTTGATCCGGTGTGAGCCGGTCTGGTCCGGTTTGATCCGGTGTCATCCGGTCAAAACCGGTTTGAGCCGGTCTGGTCCGGTTTGAGATGGTCTGGTCTGGTTTGAGCCAGTCAAAACCGGTTTGAACCAGTCTGATCTGGTTTGAGCTTCTCAAAACAGGTTTGTGGCCCAGTTTTAGCTGGTCTGGGTCGGTCTGGTCCGGTTTGTTCCGGCTTCAGCTGTTCTTGGCTGGTCTGGTGCGGTTTCATCCGGTTTGAGCTGGTCTGGTCCGGTTTTATCGTGTCTCATTCGGTCAAAACTGGTTTGAGCCAGTCTGGACTGGTTTGAGCCGGTGAAAACCGGTATGAGCCGGTCTGGTCTGGTTTGAGCCGGTCAAAACCGGTTTGAGCCGATTTGGCCCGGTTTTAGCCGGTCTGGGCCGGTCTTTTCCGGATTGATCCGGTTTCAGCCAGTCTGGTCCGGTTTGATCCGGTCTCATCCGGTCAAAACCGGTTTGAGCCGGTCTGGTCTTGTTTGAGCCAGTCTGGTCTTGTTTGAGATGGTCAAAACCTGATTGAGCCGGTTTGGCCCGGTTTTAGCCTGTCAGGGCCGGTCTGGTTCGGTTTGAGCCGGTTTGAGCTGGTTTGTGCTGGTCTGGTCCGGTATGATCCGGTTTGGGAAGGTCTGGTCCTGTTTGATCTGGTCTAATCCTGTCAAAACGGGTTTGAGCCGGTCAGGTCTGGTTTGAGCCGGTCAAAACAGGTTCGACACGGTATGGTCTGGTTTGAGCCAGTCAAAACAAGTTTGAGCCGGTTTGGCATGGTTTTAGGCGGTCTGGGCCTGTCTGGTCCGGTTTCATCCGGTTTAAGCCGATCTGGTCTTGTTTGAGCTGGTCAAAACTGGTTTGAGACAGTCTGGTGTGGTTTGAGCCGGTCAAAATAAGTTTGAGCAGCTTTGGCCCGGTTTTAGGTGGTCTGGGCCGGTCTGGATCAGTTTGATCTGGTTTTAGCCGGTCTGGGCCCCTCTGGTCCAGTTTGATCCGGTCTCATCTGGTCAAAATCGGTTTCAGCCAGTCAAAACCGGTTTGAGCTGGTCTGGTGTGGTTTGAGACGGACAAAACTGGTTAGAGCTGGTCAAAACCTGTTCGAGCTGTTCAAAACCGGTTTGAGCCAGTCAAAACCGGATTGAACCGGTCTGGTCAGGTTTGAGCCGGTCAATACCAGTTTGAGCCGGTCAAAACCGGATTGAGCCAGTGAAAACCGGTTTGAACCATTCTGGTCTGGTTTGAGCTGGTCATAACCGGTTTGAGCCGGTCTGGCCCGGTTTTAACTGGTCTGGGCCGGTCTGGTCCGGTTTGATCCGGTTTCAGCCAGTCTGGGCCTGTCTGGTCCGGTTTGATCCGGTTAGAGCATGGTCTGGTCCTGTTTGATCCGGTCTCATCCGGTAAAAACCGGTTTTAGCCGGTCAAAACCGGTTTGAGCCAGTCTGGTCCGGTTTGAGGCGGTCAAAACCAGCTCAGGCCGGTCAAATTCGGTTTCAGCCGGTCTGGTCTGGTTTGAGCCGGACAAAACCGGTTTGTGGCCCGGTTTTAGCGGGTCTGGGCCGGTCTGGTCTGCTTTGATCCGGTTTCAGATGGTCTGGGCCGGTCAAGTCCGGTTTGATTCGGTCAAAACCGCTTTGAGCCGGTCAAAACGGGTTTGAGGCGGTCTGTTCTGGTTTGAGGCGGTCTAGTCTGTTTTGAGCCGGTCAAAACCGGTTGGATTCAGTATGGACTGTTTTGAGCCGGTCTGGTCTGGTTTGAGCCGGTGAAAACCTGATTGAGCCGATTTGGCCCGGTTTTAGCCTGTCTGGGCTGGTCTGTTTCGGTTTGAGCTGGCTTGAGCCATTTGTGCTGGTCTGGTCCGGTTTGATCTGGTGTCATCCGGTCAAAACCGGTTTGAGCCGGTCTGCTCTGGTTTGAGCTGGTGTGGTATGGTTTGAGCCAGTCAAAACCGGTTTGAGCCGGTTTGGTCCAGTTTGAGCCAGTCTGGTCTGGTTTGAGCCGGTCAAAACAGGCTCAGGCCAGTCAAAATCGGTTTGAGCCGATCGGGTCTGGTTTGAGCCTGTCAAAACCAGTTTGGGCCCAGTTTCAGCCAGTCTGGGCCGGTCTGGTCCGGTTTGATCTGGTTTCAGCTGGTCTGGGCCTGTCGAGTCCGGTTTTATCTGGTAAAAAACCGCTTTGAGCCAGTCAAAACCGGTTTGCACCAGTCTGGTCTGGTTTGAGCCGGTCTGGTCTGGTTTCAACCCGTCAAAACCGGTGTGTGGCCCAGTTTTAGCCGGTTTGGTCCGGTCTGGTCTGGTTTGCTCCGGCTTCAGATGTTCTGGGCCAGTCTGGTGCGGTTTCATCTGGTTTGAGATGGTCTGGTCCGGTTTTATCCTGTCTCATCCTGTCAAACCCGGTTAGAGCCAGTCTCTTCTGGTTTCAGCCGGTCAAAACCGGTTTTAGCCAGGGTGATCTGGTTTGAGCCGGTCTGGTCTGGTTTGATCCGGTCAAAACCTGATTGAGCCGTTTTGGCCCGGTTTTAGCCTGCCTGGGATGGTGTGGCTTGGTTTGAGTCGGTTTGAGCCGGTGTGTGCCGGTCTGGTCCATTATGATCTGGTTGGAGAAGGTCTGGTATGGTTTGATCTGGTCTAATCCGATGAAAACCGGTTTGAGCCAGTCAGGTCTCGTTTGAGCCGCTCAAAACAGGTTCGAGCCGGTCTGGTCTGCTTGGAGTCGGTCAAAATACGGTTCAGCCGGTTTGGCCCGGATTTAGGCGGTCTCGGCCGGTCTGGTCCCGTTTGATCCGGTTTGAGCTGGTCTGGTCTGGTTTGAGCCAGTCAAAACCGGTTTGAGTCGGTCCGGTCTGGTTTCAGCTGGTCAAAATAGGTTTGAGCCAGTTTGGCCCGGTTTTAGGTGGTCTGGGCCGTTCTGGTCCGGTTTGATCTGGTTTTAGCCGGTCTGGGCTCGTGTGGTCCGGTTTGATCCGGTTTCATATGATCAAAATCGGTTTCAGCCAGTCAAAACCGGTTTGAGGCGGTCTGGTGTTGTTTGAGCCGGTCAAAACCGGTTCGAGCCGCTCAAAACTGGTTTGAGCCGGACAAAACCGGATTGAACCGGTCTGGTCTGGTTTGAGCTGGTCAAAACCACTTTGAGCCGGTCAAAACCGGTTTGAGCTTGTCTGGTCTGGTTTTAGCCGGTCTGGTCTGGTTTGAGCTGGTCAAAACAGGCTCTGGTCGGTCTTCAGGTTTGAACCGGTCAAAACCGGTTCGTGGCCCCAGTTTTAGGCAGTCTGGGAAGGTCTGTTCGGTTTGATCCGATTTTAGCCGGTCTGGGCCACCCTGATTCGGATTGATCCAGTCTCATCTGGTGAAAAACTGGTTTCAGCCGGTCTGGTGTGGTTTGAGCAGGTCAAAACCGGTTTGAGCTGGTCAAAACCGGTTTGAGCCGGTGTAGTCTGGTTTGAGCCGGTCTGGTGTGATTTGAGCCGGTCAAAACCGGTTTGAGCCGGTTTGGTCTGGTTGAAGCCAGTCAAAACCGATTCGTGCCTGTCTGAGCCGGTCTGGTCTGGTTTGATCCGGTCCAATCAGGTCAATACCTGTTTGAGTTGGTGAAAACCGATTTTAGTGGGTCTGGAGTGGTTTGAGCCAGTCAAAACCGGTTTCAGCCGGTCAAAACCGGATTGAGCCAGTCAAAACCGGTTTGAGCCGGTCTGGTCTGGGTTGAGTCGGTCTGGTCTGGTTTGAGCCTGTCAAAACCGGCTCAGGTCGTTCAAAACCGGTTTGAGCCGTTCTGGTCTGGTTTGTACCGGTCAAAACCGGTTTGTGGCCCTGTTTTAGGCGGACTGAGCCAGCCTGGTCTGGTTTGATCCGATTTTAGCCGGTCTGGGCCGGTCTGATTCGGTTTCATCCGGTCTCATCCGGTCAAAACGGGTTTTAGCTGGTCAAAAACCGGTTTCAGCCGGTCTGGTGTGGTGTGAGCAGGTCAAAACTGGTGTGAGATGGTTAAAACCGGTTTCAGCTGATCTGGACTGGTTTGAGCCGTTCTGGTCTGGTTTGAGTCGTTCAAAACCGGATCGAGCCGGTTTGGTCTGCTTGAAGGCAGTCAAAACCGTTTCGAGCCTGTCTGTGCCGGTCTGGTCCAGATTGATCCAGTCTAATCAGGTCAAACCCGGTTTGAGCCAGTGAAAACCGGTTTTGGCCAGCCTGGAGTGGTTTGAGCCAGTCAAAACCGGTTTCAGCAGGTCAAAAACGGATTGAGCCAGTGAAAACCGATTTGAACTGGTCTGGTCTGGTTTGAGCTGGTCAAAACCGGTTTGAGCCGGTCTGGACTGGTTTTAGCTGCTCTGGTCCGGTCTGGTCCGGTTTTATCTGGTTTCAGCTGGTCCGGTTTGATCCGGTGTGAGCCGTTCTCTTCCGGTTTGATCTGGTGTCATCCAGTCAAAACCAGTTTGAGCCGGTCTGGTCCGGTTTGAGCCGGTCTGGACTGGTTTGAGCCGGTCAAAACTGGTTTGTGCCCTGGTTTTAGCTGGTCTGGGCCAGTCTGGTCCACTTTGATCCAGTTTCAGCTGGTCTGGGCAGGTCGAGTCCAGTTTGATCCGGTCAAATCCGCTTTGAGCCGGTCAAAACCGGTTTGAGCCGGTCTGGTCTGGTTTGAGCCAGTCTGGTCTGGTTTGAGCCGGTCAAAACCGACTCAGGTCGGTCAAAACCGGTTTGAGCCTGTCTGGTCTGGTTTGAACCCGTCAAAACCGGTTTGGGGCCCAGTTTTAGGTGGTCTGGGCTGGTGTGGTCCGGTTTGATCCGATTTTAGCCCGTCTGGGCCGGTCTGATTTGGTTTGATACAGTCTCATCCGGTCAATACCCGTTTTAGCCAGTCAAAACCGGTTCCAGCCGGTATAGTGTGGTTTGAAAAGGTCAAAACCGGTTTGAGCCGGTCTGGTCTAATTTGAGCCAGTCTGATCGGGTTTGAGCGGGTCTGGTCTGGTTTGAGCTGGTCAAAACCGGTTCAAGCCGGTCACAACCAGTTTGAGCCGGTTTGGTCTGGTTGAAGACAGTCAAAAATGATTCCAGCCTGTCTGAGCCGGTCTGGTCCGGTTTTATCCGGTCTAATCAGGTCAAATGCAGTTTGAGCCGGTGAAAACCGGTTTTAGTCGGTCTGGAGTGGTTTGAGCCGGTCAAAACCGGTTTCAACCGGTCAAAACCGGATTGAGCCATTCAAAACCGGTTTGAACCGGTCTTGTCTGATTTGAGCCGGTCAAAACCGGTTTGAGCTGGTCTGGCCGGGTGTTAGCCTGTCTCAGCCGGTCTGGTCCAGTTTGATCCAGTTTCAGCCTGTCTGGGCCTGTCTGGTCCGGTTTGATCCGGTGTGAGCCGGTCTGGTCCGGTTTGATCCGGTGTCATCCGGTCAAAACCGGTTTGAGCCGGTCTGGTCCAGTTTGAGCTGGTCTGGTCTGGTTTGAGTCGGTCAAAACAGGCTCAAGGTGGTCAAAACCAGTTTGAGCCAGTCTGGTCTTTTTTGAGAGTGTCAAAACCAGTTTGTGGCCCGGTTTTAGCCAGTCTGGCCCGGTCTGGTCCGGTTTGCTCCGGCTCAGGTGTTCTGGGCCGGTCTGGTGCGGTTTCATACGGTTTGAGCCGGTCTGGTCCAGTTTTATCCTGTCTCATCCGGTCAAAACTGGTTTGAACCAGTCTCTTCTGGTTTGAGCCAGTCAAAACTGGTTTGATACAGTCTGGTCTGGTTTGAGCCTCTCTGGTCTGGTTTGAGCAGGTGAAAACCTGATTGAGCCGGTTTGGCCTGGTTTTAGCCTGTCTGGGCCGGTCTGGTTCGGTTTGAGCCGGTTTGAGCCGGTTTGTGCTGGTCTGGTCCAGTATGATCCGGTTTGAGAAGGTCTGGTCCGGTTTGCTCCGTTCTTATCTGGTCACTACCGGTTTGAGCTGGTCAGGTTTGGTTTGAGCCGGTCAAAACAGGTTCGACCCGTTAAGGTCTGGTTGGGGCCGGTTAAAATAGGTTTGAGCTGGTTTGGCATGGTTTTAGGCGGTCTGGGCCGGTCTGGTCCAGTTTGATCCGGTTTGAGCCGGTCTGGTCTGGTTTGAGCCGGTCAAAACCGGTTTGAGTTGATCCGGTCTGGTTTGAGCCGTTCTGGTCTGGTTTGAGCCAGTCAAAACCGGTTTGAGCCGGTCTGGTCCAGTTTCAGCCGGTCTGGTCTGGTTTGAGCAGGTCAAAACAGGCTCAGGATGGTCAAAACTGGTTTGAGCCGGTCTGGTCTGGTTTGAGCCGATCAAAACCGTTTTCTGGCCCGGTTTTAGCCGGTCTGGGCCGGTCTGTTCCGGTTTGCTGCGGTTTCAGCTGGTCTGGGCTGGTCGAGTCCGGTTTGATCCGGTCAAAACAGCTTTGAGCCGGTCAAAACCGGTTTGAGCCGGTCTGGTCTGGTTTGAGCCCGTCTGGTCTGGTTTGAGCCTGTCAAAACAGCTTCGACCCGGTCTGGTCTGATTTGAGCCGGTCAAACTCCGTTTGAGCCGGTCTGGCCCGGATTTACCCGGTCTGGGCCGGTCTGGTCCGGTTTGATCTCGTTTGAGCCGGTCTGGGCCTGTGTGGTCCGGATTGATCCGGTGTGAGCCGGTCTGGTCGGGTTTGATCCGGTGTCATCCGGTTAAATCCGGTTTGAGCCGGTCTGGCCCGGTTTGAGCCAATCTGGTCTGGTTTGAGCCCTTCAAAATAGGTTTGAGGCGGTTTGGACTGGTTTTAGGCGATCTGGGCTGGTCTGGTTCCGTTTGATCCGGTTTTAGCTGGTCTGGGCCCATCTGGTCCGGTTTAATCCAGTCTCATCCGGTCAAAATCGGTTTCAGCCTGTCAAAACTGGTTTGAGCCCGTCAAAACCGGATTGAACCGGTCCGGTCTGGTTTGAGCCGGTCAAAACCGGTTATAGCGTGTCAAAACCGGTTTCAGCCGGTGTGGTCTGGTTTGAGCCGGTCAAAACCGGCTTAGGTGGGTCAAAACCGGTCTGAGCCGGTCTGGTCTGGTTTGAACCAGTCAAAACCGGTTTGTGACCCAGTTTTAGGCTGTCTAGGCCGGTCTGGTCCTGTTTGATCCAATTTTAATCGGTCCTGGCCAGTCTGATTCGGTTTGATCCGGTCTCATCTTGTCAAAACCGGTTTTAGCCGGTTAAAACGGGTTTGAACTGGTCTGGTCTGGTTTGAGGTGGTCTGGTCTGGTTTGAGCCCGTCAAAACCGGCTCAGGTCAGTCAAAACCGGTTTGAGCCGGTCTGGTCTGGTTTGAACGGATCAAAACCGGTTTGTGGCCCAGATTTCGGCGGTGTGGGCCGATTTGGTCTGGTTTGATCCGATTTTAGCCGTTCTGCGCCGGTCTGTTTTGGTTTGATCCGGTTTCATCAGGTCAAACCCGCTTTTAGTCGGTCAAAACCAGTTTCAGCCGGTCTGGTGTGGTTTGAGCCAGTCTGTTCTGGTTCGAGCCAGTCAAAACCGGTTTGAGCAGTGTTGGTCTGGTTGAAGCCAGTCAAAACCGATTCGAGCCTGTCTGAGCCGGTCTGGTCCGGTTTGATCCGGTCTAATCAGGTCACACCGGTTTGAGCCGGTTGGAAAACCGGTTTTAGCCGGTTTGGGGTGCTTTGAGCCGGTCAAAACCGGTTTGGGCCGGTTTGGTCTGGTTGAAACCACTCAAAACAGATTTGAGCCTGTCTGAGCCGGTCTTGTCTGGTTTGATCCAGTCTAATCAGGTCAAAACCGGATTGAGCCCGCGAAAACCGGTTTTAGCTGGTCTGGAGTGTTTTGCGCCAGTCAAAACGGGTTTGAGCTGGTGAAAACCGGATTTAGCCAGTCAAAACCAGTTTGAACCTGTCTGGTCTCCTTTTGAGCTGGTCAAAACCGGTTGAGCAGGTCTGGCCCGGTTTTAGATGGTCTGGGACGGTCTGGAAACGTTTGATCCTGTGTGAGTCAGTCTGGTCCGGTTTGATCCAGTGTCATCTGGTCAAAACCAGTTTCAGCCTTTCTGGTCCAGTTTGAGCCAGTCTGGTCTGGTTTGAGCTGGTCAAAACCGGTTTGAGCCAGTCTGGTCTGGTTTCAACCGGTCAAAATCGGTTTGTGGCCTGGATTTTGCCGGGTCTGGGCTGGTCTTGTCCAGTTTGCTCCAGCTTCAGCTGTTCTGGGCCGGTCTGGTGCGGTTTAATCCGGTTTGAGCCGGTCTGATCCAGTTTTATCCTTTCTCATCCGGACAAAACAGGTTTGAGCTGGTCTGGTCTGGTTTGAGCCGGTGAAAACCAGTTTGAGGCAGTCTGGTCTGGTTTGAGCCAGTCTAGTCTGGTTTGAGCTGGTCAAAACCTGATTGAGCCAGTTTCGCCTGGGTTTAGCCGGTCTGGGTCTGTCTGGTTTGGTTTGAGCCGGTTTGAACCGGTTTGTGCCGGTCTGGTCTGGTATGATCCGGTTTGAGAAGGTCTGGTCCGGTTTGATGCAGTCTAATCCGGTCAAAACCGGTTTCAGCCGGTCTGGTCTGGTTTCAGCCGGTCAAAACCGGTTTGTGGCCTGGTTTTAGCCGGTCTGTGCCAGTCTGGTCCTGTTTGATCCGGTTTCACCTGGTCTGGGCCAGTCGAGTCCGGTTTGATCCAGTCAAAACCGCTTAGAGCCGGTCAAAACCGGTTTGAGCCGGTCTGATTGGGTTTGCGCCGGTCTGGTGTGGTTTGAGCTGGTCAAAACCGGCTCAGGTCGGTCAAAACCGGTTTGAGCCGGTCTGATCTGATTTGAACCGGTCAAAACCGGTTTGTGGCCCAGTTTTAGGCGGTCTCAGCCGTTCTGGTCCGGTATGATCCGATTTTAGCCGGTTTGGGCCGATCTGATACGGTTTGATCCGGTCTCATCTGGTCAAAATCGGTTTGAGCCGGTCTGGTCTGGTTTGAGCCGTTCAGGTCTGGTTTGAGCTGGTCAAAACAGGTTCAAGCCGGTCTGGTCTGGTTTGAGCCGGTCAAAATAGGTTTGAGCCGGTTTGTCCCAGTTTTATGTGGTCTGGGCCGGTCTGGTCCTGTTTTGATCTGGTTTGAGCCGGTCTGGTCTGGTTTGAGCCGGTCAAAACCGGTTTGAGTCAGTCTGGATTGGTTTGAGCTGGTCAAAATAGGTTTGAGCCGGTTTGGCCCGGTTTTAGGCGATCTGGGCCGTTCTGGTCCAGTTAGATCCGGTTTTAGCCTGTCTGGGCCCGTCTGGTCCAGTTTGATCCGGTCTCATATGGTCAAAATCGGTTTCAGCCGTTCAAAACCGGTTTGAGGCGGTCTGGTATGGTTTGAGAAGGTCAAAACCGGTTTGAGCGGTCTGGTGTGTTTTGAGCCGGTCAAAACCGGTTTGAGCCAGTCAAAACCGGATTGAACCGGTCTGGTCTGATTTGAGCCGGTCAAAACCGGTTTGAGCCGGTCTGGTCTGGTTTGAGCCGGTCTGGTCTTGTTTGAGCTGGTCAAAACAGGTGTGAGGCGTTCTGGTCTGGTTTGAAGCAGTCAAAACCGGATTGTGGCCCAGGTTTTAGGCCGGTCAGAGGCGGTCGTGTCCGGTTTGAGCCTATTTTAGCCGGTCTGGCCGGCCTGATACACTTTGATCCGGTCTAATCAGGTCAAAACAGGTTTGAGCCGGTGAAAACCGGTTTCAGCTGGTCTGGAGTGGTTTGAGCCCTTCAAAACCGGTTTGAGCCGGTCAAACCCGAATTGAGCCAGTCAAAATCAGTTTGAACCAGTCTGGTCTATTTTGAGCCGGTCCAAACGGTTTGAGCCAGTCTGGCCTGGTTTTAGCCTGTCTGGGACGGTCTGGTCTGGTTTGATACGGTTTCAGCCGGACTGGGCCTGTCCGGTCCGGTTTGACCCGGTGGGAGCTGTCTAGTCTGGTTTGATCCGGTGTCATCCGGTCAAAACCGCTTTGAGCTGGTCTGGACAAGTTTGAGCCGGTCTGGTCGGTTTTGAGCCGGTCAAAACCGATTTGTGGCCCGGTTTTAGCCGGTCTGCCACGGTCTGGTCCGGTTTGATCTGGCTTCAGCTGTTCTGGGCCTGTCTGGTGCAGTTTCATCCGGTTTGAGCCGGTCTGGTCTGGTTTTATTCTGTCTCATCTGGTCAAAACCGGTTTGAGCCGGTCTGGTCTGGTTTGAGCCAGTCAAAACCGGTGTGAGCCGGTCTGGTGTGGTTTGAGACGGTCTCGTTTGGTTTGAGCTGGTCTGGTCTGGTTTTAGCCAATAAAAACCGGCTCAGGTCGGTCAAAACTGCTTTGAGCCGGTCAGGTCTTGTTCGAGCCAGTCAAAACCGGTTTGAGCCGATTTGGCCCGGTTTTAGCCGTTCTGAGCCAGTCTTTTCTGGTTTTATGCGATTTGAGCCGGTCTGGTCCGGTTTGATCAGTTCTCATCCGTCAAAACCGGTTTGATACGATCTGGTCTTGTTTGAGCCGGTCTGGTTTGTTTGAAACAGTCTGGTCTGGTTTGAGCCGGTGAAAACCGGTTTCTGGACCGGTTTTAGCCGGTCTGGGCCGGTCTGTTCCGGTTTGATGCGGTTTCAGCTGGTCTGGGCTGGTCGAGTCCGGTTTGATCCGGTGAAAACCACTTTGAGCCGGTCAAAACGGGTTTGAGCCAGTCTGGTCTGGTTTGATGCGGTCTGGTCTGGTTTGAGCCGGTCAAAACCGGTTTGAGCCGGTTTGGTCTGGTTGAAACCAGTCAAAACCAATTCGAGCATGTCTGAGAAGGTCTGGTCCGGTTTGATACGGTCTAATCAGGTCAAAACGTGTTTGAGCCGGTGAAAACCGGTTTTAGCCAGTCTGGAGTCTTTTGAGCCAATCAAAATCGGTTTGAGCTGTTCTGGTCTGGTTTGAGATGGTCTGGTCTGGTTTGAGCCAGTCAAAACCGGTTCAAGCTGGTCAAAACCGGTTTGAGCCGGTTTGGTCTGGTTGAAGCCAGTCAAACCCGATTCGAGCCTGTCTGAGCCAGTCTGGTACAGTTTGATCCGGTCTAATCAGGTCAAAACCGGTTTGAGCCGGTGAAAACCGGTTTTAGACGGTCTGGAGTGATTTGAGCCGGACTAAACCAGTTTGAGCTGGTCATAACCGGATTGAGCCAGTCAAAACCGGTTTGAACCGGTCTGGTCTGGTTTGAGCTGGTCAAAACCGGTTTGAGCTGGTCTGGCACGGTTTTAGCCTGTCTGGGCCGGTCTGTTCCAGTTTGATCCAGTTTCAGCCGGTCTGGGCCTGTCTGGTCCAGTTTGACGCGGTGTGAGCCGGTCTGGTCCGGTTTGATCCGGTGTCACCCGGTCAAAACCGGTTGGAGCCGGTCTGGTCTGGTTTGAGCCGGTCAAAACCGGCTCAGGCCGTTCAAAACCGGTTTGAGCCAGTGTGGTCTGGTTTGAGCCGGTCAAAACCAGTTTGTGTCCTGGTTTTAGCCGGTCTGTCCCGGTCTGGTCCCGTTTGCTCTGGCTTCAGCTGTTCTGGGCTGGTCTGGTGTTGGTTTCATCCAGTTTAAGGCGGTCTGGTCTGGTTTTTTCTCATAAGGTCAAAAGCGCTTTGAGCCGGTCTCTTCTGGTGTGAGTCGGTCAAAACCGGTTTTGAGCCCGTCTGGTCTGTTTTGAGCTGGTCTGGTCTGGTTTGAGCCGGTCAAAACCTGATTGAGCTGGTTTGGCCTGGTTTTAGCCTTTCTGGGCCAGTCTGGTTCGGTTGGAGCCGGTTAGAGCCGGTTTGTGCTTGTCTGGTCCTGCATGATCCGGTTTGAGAAAGTCTGGTCTGGTTTGATCTGGTCTAATCTGGTCAAAACCGGTTTGAGCCGGTCAGGTCTGGTTTCAGCCGGTCAAAACAGTTTCGAACCGGTCTGGTCTAGTTTGAGCCGGTTAAAATAAGTTTGAGCCGGTTTGGCACGGTTTTAGGCGGTCTGGGCTGGTCTGGTCCGGTTTAATTAAGTTTGAGCTGGTCTGGTCTGGGTTGAGCTGGTCAAAACCGGTTTGAGCCGATCTGGTCTGGTTTAAGCCGGTCAAAATAGGTTTGAGCCGCTGTGGTCCGTTTTTAGGTGGTCTGGGCAGGTCTCGTCCGGTTTGATCCGGTTTTAGCTGGTCTGGGCTCGTCTGGTCCGGTTTGATACAGTCTGATGCAGTCAAAATCGGATTCAGCCGGTCAAAACCGGTTTGAGGCGGTCTGGTGTGGTTTGAGCCGGTCAAAACTGGTTAGCGCCGGTCAAAACTGGTTAGAGCCGTTCAAAACCGGTTTAAGCCGGTCAAAACCGGATTGAACCTGTCTGGTCTGGTTTGAGCCGGCCAAAACCGATTTGAGACGGTCTGGTCTGGTTTGAGCCGGTCTGGTCTGGTTTGAGCCGTTCAAACCAGTTTGAGCCAGTCAGGTCTGGTTTGAAGCAGTGAAAACAGGTTTGTGTCCCAGTTTTACGTGGTCTGGGCTGGTCTGGTCTGATTTGATCCGATTTTAGCCGGTCGGGGCCAGTCTGATTCGGTTTGACCAGGTCTCATCCGGTCAAAACCGGTTTTAACCGGTCAAACTGGTTTCAGCCGGTCTGGTTTGGTTTGAGCAGGTCAAAACCGGTTTGAGCCGGTCAAACCGGACCGGTTTAAGCTGGTTTCATCTGTTTTGAGCCGGCCTGGTCTGGTCAAAACCTGTATGAGCTGGTGAAAATCTGTATGAGCTGGTGAAAACCGTTTTAGCCGGTCTGGAGTCGTTTGAGCCGGTCAAAATCGGTTTGAGCTGGTCTGGTCTGGTTTGAGACGGTATGGTCTGGTTTGAGCCAGTCGAAACCGGTTCGAGCCAGTCCAAACAGGATTGAGCCGGTTTGGTCTGGTTGAAGCCAGTCAAAACCGATTCGAGCCTGTCTGAGCTTGTCTGGTCCGGTTTGATCCGTCTAATCAGGTCAAAACCAGTTTGAGCCGGTGAAAACCGGTTTTAGATGGTCTGGAATGGTTTGAGCCAGACAAAACCTGTTTGAGCCGGTCATAACCGGATTGAGCCAGTCAAAAACGGTTTGAACCGGTCTGGTCTGGTTTGAGCCAGTCAAAACCGGTTTGAGCCAGTCTGGCCCGGTTTTAGCCGGTCTGGGCCGGTCTGGTCCGGTTTGATCCGGTTTGAGCCGGTCTGGTCCGGTTTGATTTGTGTCATCCGGTCAAAACTGGTTTGAGCTGATCTGGTGTGGTTTGAGCTGGTCAAAACTGGTTTGAGCCATTTTGGTCTGGTTTGAGCCGGTCAAAACCGGTTTGTGGCCCAGTTTTAGCGGTCTGGGCAAGTCTGCTCAGTTTGATCCGATTTTAGCCGGTCTGGGCCGGTCTGATTCGGTTTGATCTGGTCTCATCTGGTCAAAACCGGTTTTAGCCGATCAAAACCGGTTTCAGCCCGTCTGGTGTGGTTTGAGCAGGTCAAAACCTGTTTGAGTTGGTCTGGTCTGCTTTGAGCCGGTCTGTTTTGGTTTGAGCCAGTCAAAACCGGTTCGAGCCGGTCAAAACGGTTTTGAGCCGGTGAAAACGGTTTTAGCCAGTCTGGAGTGGTGTGAGTTGGTCAAAACCGGTTTGAGCTGGTCAAAACCGGATTGAGTGAGTCAAAACCGGTTTGAACAAGTGTGGTCGGATTTTGAGCCGGTCAAAACCGGTTTGAGCCAATCTGGCCGGTTTAGCTGGTCTGGGCATGTCTGGTCCGGTTTGATCCGGTGTGAGCTGGTATGGTATGGTTTTATCCGTTGTCATCCGTTCAAAATAGGTTTGAGCCGATTTGGTCCCGTTTTGAGCCGGTCTGGTCTGGTTGGAGCTGGTTAAAACCGGCTCAGGCCGGTCAAAACCGGTTTGAGCCGGCCTGGTCTGGTTTGAGCTGGTCAAAATCGGTTTGTGGCCCGGTTTTAGCCGGTCTGGGCCGGCCTGGTCCGGTTTGATCCAGTTTCAGTTGCTCTGGGCCGGGTCGAGTCCGGTTTGATCTGGTCAAAACCGCTTTTAGCCGGTCAAAACCGGTTTGAGCCGGTCTGGTCTGGGTTGAGCCGGTCTGGTCTGGTTTAAGCCGGTCAAAACCGGCTCATGTCGGTCGAAACCGGTTTGAGACGGTCTGGTCTGGTTTGAACGGTCAAAACCGGTTTGTGGCCCACTTTCAGGCGGTCTGGGTCGGTCTGGTCTGGTTTGATCTGATTTTAGCCAGTCTGGGCCGGTCTGATTCAGTTTCATACGGTCTCACCGGGTCAAAACCGGTTTTAGCCGGTCAAAACCGATTTCAGCCGGTCGGGTGTGGTTTGAGCAGGTCAAAACCGGTTTTGAGCCGGTCAAAACCGGTTTCAGCTGATCTGGTCTGTTTGAGCCGGTCTGGTTGGTTTTAGCCTGTCAAAACCGGTTCGAGCCGTTTGGTCTGCTTGAAGGCAGTCAAAAACCGATTCGAGCCTGTCTGAGCCAGTCTCGTCTGGTTTGATCCGGTCTAATCAGGTCAAAACCGGTTTGAGCCCATGAAAACCGGTTTGAGCCAGTCTGGAGTGGTGTGATCCGCACAAAACCTGTTTCAGCCGTTGAAAACTGGATTGAGCCAGTCAAAACCGGTTCGAACCGGTCTGGTCTGGATTGAGCTGGTCAAAACCGGTTTGAGCCGGTCTGGCCCGGTTTTAGCCTGTCTGGGCCGGTCTGGTCCGGTTTGATCCGGCTTCAGCCGGTCTGCCTGTCTGGTCCAGTATGATCCGGTGTGAGCTAGTCTAGTCCGGTTTGATCCGTGTCATCCGGTCAAAACTGGTTTGAGCTTGTCTGGTCCGGTTTGAGCCGGTCTGGTCTGGTTTGAGACGGTCAAATCCATCTCAGGCCGGTCAAAACCAGTTTGAGACGGTCTGGTCTGCATTGAGCCGGTCAAAATCGGTTTGTGGCCCAGTTATAGGTGGTCTGGACCAGTCTGCCCTGGCTTGATCCAATTTTAGCCGTTCTGGGCCAGTCTGATTCGGTTTGATCTGGTGTCATTCATTCAATGCCGGTTTTAGCCGGTCAAAACCGGTTTCAGCTGGTCTGGTGCGGTTTGAGCAGGTCAAAACCGGTTTGAGCCAGTCTGGTCTGGTTTGAGCCGTTCAAAACCGGTTTGAGCCGGTTTGGTCCGGTTGAAGCTAGTCAAAACTGATTCGAGACTGTATGAGACGGTCTGGTTAGGTTTGATCCGGTCTAATCAGGTCAAAACCGGTTTGAGCCGTTGAAAACCGGTTTTAGCCGGTCTGGAATGCTTTGAGCTGGTCAAAACCGGTTTGAGCCGGTCTGGTCTGGTTTGAGCCGGTCAAATCCGGTTTGAGCCAGTCTGGTCTGGTTTGAACGGGTCAAAACTGGTTTGTGGACCAGTTTTAGTGTGGTCTGGGCCGCTCTGGTCCGGTTTGATCCGATTTTATTTGGTCTGGGCCGGTCTGATTCGGTTTGATCCGGTCTAATCCGGTCAAAACCGGTTTTAGCCGGTCAAAACCGGATTCAGCCAGTATAGTGTGGTTTGAAGAGGTCAAAACCGGTTTGAGCCAGTCTGGTCTAATTTGAGCCAGTCTGGTCGGGATTTAGCCGGTCAAAACCGGTTTGAGTCGGTTTGGTTTGGTTGAAGCCAGTCAAAACCGATTTGAGCCTCTCTGAGCCGGTCAGGACCAGTTTGATCGGGTCTAATCAGGTCAAAACCAGTTTGAGCCGGTGAAAACCGGTTTTAGCCGTTCTGGAGTGGTTTGAGCCGGTCAAAACTGGTTCGAGCTGGTCAAAACCGCATTGAGCCGGTTTGGTATGGTTGAAGCCAATCAAAACAGATTCGAGCCTGTCTGAGCCGTTCTGGTCCGGTTTGATCCGGTCTAAACAGGTCAAAAGCAGTTTGAGCCAGTGAAAACCGGTTTGAGTCAGTCAAAACCGGATTGAGCCAGTCAAAACCGGTTTGAACTGGTCTGGTCTGGTTTCAGCCGTTCAAAACCGGTTTGAGCCAGTCTGGCCCGATTTTAGCCAGTCTCGTCCGGTCTGGTCCGGGTTGATCCAGTTTCAGCCTTTCTGTGTCTGTCTGGTCCGGTTTGATCCGGTGTAAGCCGGTCTTGTCCAAAATGATCCGGTGTCATCCGGTCAAAACCGGTTTGAGCCTGTCTGCTCCGGTTTGAGCCGGTCTGGTCTGGTTTGAGCTGGTCAAAAACAGCGCAGGCTGGTCAAAACCGGTTTGATCCGGTCTGGTCTGGTTTAAGCCGGTCAAAACCAGTTTGTGGCCCGGTTTTAGCCGGTCTGGCCCGGTCTGGTCTGGTTTGATCCAGTTTCAGCCGGTCTGGCACGGTCTGGTCTGGTTTGAGCCTGTCAAAATAGGTTTGAGCCGGTTTGGCCCGGTTTTAGGCGGTCTGGGCCGTTCTGGTCCGGTTTGATCCGGTCTCATATGGTCAAAATCGGTTTCAGCCGGTCAATACCGGTTTGAGCAGGTCTGGTGTGGTTTGAGCCGGTCAAAACCGGTTTGAGCCTGTCAAAACTGGTTCGAGCCGTTCAAAACAGGTTTGAGCCAGTCAAAACCGGATTTAACCGGTCTGGTCTGGTTTGAGCCTGTGAAAACCGTTATGAGCCGGTCAAAACCTGTTTGAGCTGGTCCAGTCTGGTTTAAGCCGGTCTCGTCTGGTTTGAGCCAGTGAAAACCGGTTTGTGGCCCAGTTTTAGGCGACCTGGGCCTGTCTGGTCCGGTTTTATCCGATATTAGCCGGTCGGGGCCGGTCTGATTCCGTTTGATCCGGTCTCATCCGGTTAAAACCGGTTTCAGCCGGTGTGGTGTGGTTTGAGCAGGTCAAAACCGGTTCGAGCCGGTCAAAACCGGTTTGAATCGGTTTGGCCTGGTTGAAGCCAGTCAAAACCGATTTGAGCCTGTCTGAGCCGGTCTGGTCCGGTTTGATCCGGTCTAATCAGGTCAAAACCGGTTTGAGGCAGTGAAAACCGGTTTAAGCCGGTCTGGCGTGGTTTGAGCCAGTCAAAACCTGTTTGAGATGGTTAAAAACCGGATTGAGCCTGTCAAAACTGGTTTGAGCTGGTCTGGTCCGGTTTGATCCGGTTGAGCCGGTCTGGTCTGGTTTGAGACTGTCAAACTCTGTTTGAGCCGGTCTGTTCCTGTTTGAGTCCGATTTGAGCCGTTTTAAAACCGGTTTGACACGGTCTGGTCCTGTTTGAGCCTGGTTTGAGACAGTCAAAACCGGTTTGAGACTGTCTGGACCGGTTTCAGATGGTCAAAGCGGTTTGCTACTGGTTTGAGCCGGTCTGGTCCGTTTTGAGCCGGTCGGATACGGTTTGAATTCGGTTTGAGACAGGCAAAACCTGTCTGAGCCGGTCTGGTCCGGTTTGATCCGGTTTGAGCGGTTCTGGTCCTGTTTGATCCTGTTTGAGCCAGTCTGGTCCACTTTGATCTGGTAGAGAAAGTATGGTCTAGTTTGAGCTGGTCCAAACCTGTTTGAGCTGGTCTCCTCCGGTTTCAGCCGGTCTGGTCGGGTTTGAGCCGGTTAAAACGGGTTTGAGACGGTCTGGTCCGGTTTGAGTCTGGTTTGAGGCGGTCAAAACCAGTTTGAGCCGGTTTGGTCCGGTTTGAGTCCAGTTTGAGCTGGACAACACCAGTTTGAGACGGTCTGGTCCGGTTTGAGTGCGGTTTGAACCGGTCATAACCGGTTAGAGCCGGTCTAGTCTGCTTTGAGCCGGTCAAAATCGGTTTGAGCCGGTCTGGTCTGGTTTTAGCCGGTCTAGACGCGTTTCTGGAGTGGTTTGAGCCGCTCAAAACCGAATTGAGACAATCAAAACCGGTTTGAACCGGTCTGGTCCGTTTTGAGCCGGTCCAAACTGGTTTGAGCCGGTCTGGCCTGGTTTTAGCCGGTCTGGGACGGTCTGGTACTGTTTGATCCGGTTTCAGCCAGTCTGGCCCTGTCTGGTCCGGTTTGATCCGGTTTGAGCCGGTCTGGTCTGGTTTGAGCCTGTCTGGTCTGGTTTGAGCCGGTCAAAACCAGCTCAGGCGGGTTAAAACCTGTTTGAGCCGGTCTGGACTGGTTTGAGCCGGTCAAAACCGGTTGGTGGCCCGGTTTTAGCTGGTCTGGGCCGGTCTGGTCCGGTTTGACCGGTTTCAGCTGGTCTGGGCTGGTCGAGTCCGGTTTGATGCGGTCAAAACTGCTTTCAGCCTGTCAAAACGGGTTTAAGCCGGTCTGGTCTGGTTTGAGCCAGTCTGGTCTGGTTTGAGCCGGTCATAACCGGCTCAGGTCGGTCAAAACTGGTTTGAGCCGGTCTGCTCTGGTTTTAACTGGTCAAAATTGGTTTGTGGCCCAGTTTTAGGCGGTCTGGGCTGGTCTGGTCCGGTTTGTTCTGATTTTAGCCGGTCTGGGCCGATCTAATTCGGTTTGATCTGGTTTCATCCGGTCAAAACCGGTTTTAGCCGGTCTGGTGTGGTTTGAGCAGGTCAAAACCGGTTTGAGCCAGTCTGGTCTGGTGTGAGCCGGTCTTGTCTGGTTTTAGACTGTCAAAACCAGTTTGAGCCTGTCAAAACCGGATTGAGCTAGTTTGGTCTAGTTGAAGCCAGTCAAAACTGATTCGAGCCTGTCTGAGCCGGTCTGGTCCTGTTTGATCAGGTCTAATCAGGTCAAAAGCGGTTTGAGCCGGTGAAAACAGGTTTTAGCCGGTCTGGAGTGGTTTGAGCCGGTGAAAACCAGTTTGAGCAGGTCAAAACCGGATTCAGCCAGTCAAACCCGGTTTGAACCGGTCTGGTCTGGTTGGAGCCGGTCAAAACCGGTTTGAGTCGGTTTGACCCGGTGTTAACCGGTCTGGGCCGGTCTGGTTGGTTTGATCCGGTTTCAACCTTTCGGGGTCTGTCTGGTCCGGTTTGATCCGTTGTTAGCCGGTCTGGTCCAGTTTGATCCAGTGTCATCCGGTCAAAACCGGTTTGAGCCGGTCTGGTCCAGTTTAAGCCAGTCTGGTCTGGTTTGTGCCGGTCAAAACCGGTTTGTAGCCCGGTTTTACCTGGTATGGCCCGATCTGGACTGGTTTGTTCTGGCTTCAGCTGTTCTGGGCTGGTGTGTTGCGGTTTCATCTGTTTTGAGCCGGTCTGGTCTGGTATTATCCTGTCTCATGCGGTCAAAACCGGTTTGAGCCAGTCTCTTCTAGTTTCAGCTGGTCAAAAGTGGTTTGAGCCAGTGTGGTCTGGTTTGAGCCGGTCTGGTCTTGTTTGAGCCAGTCAAAACCTGATTGAGCCGGTTTGGCCCGGTTTTAGCCTGTCTGGGCCGGTCTGGTTCGATTTGAGCCGGTTTGAGCCGGTTTGTGCTGGTCTGGTGGGGTATGATCCGGTTTGAGAGGGTCTGGTTCGGTTTGATCCGGTCTAAACCATTAAAAACCAGTTTGAGCCAGTCAGGTCTGGTTTGAGCCAGTCAAAACAGGTTCAAGCTGGTCTGGTCTGGTTTGAGTCGATCAAATTAGGTTTGAGCCGGTTTGGCCCGGTTTTAGGCGGTGTTCTCAGGTCTGGTCCGGTTTGATCCGGTTTGAGCCGATCTGGTCTGTTTTAAGCTGGTTGAAACCGGTTTGAGCCGGTCGGGTCTGGTTTGAGCCGGTCAAAATAGGTTTGAGCCGGTTTGGCCCGGTTTTAGGTGGTGTGGACCGTTCTGGTCCGGTTTGATCCGGTTTTAGCCGGTCTCGGCCCGTCTGGTCCGGTTTGATCCAGTCTCATCCGGTCAAAATCGGTTTCAGCCAGTCAAAACCGGTTTGAGCCAGTCTAGTGTGGTTTGAGCTGTTTAAAACCGGTTTGAGCCAATCTGGTCTGGTTTGAGCCGGTCTGGTGTGGTTGAGCCAGTCAAAACCCGCTCAGGTCAGTCAAAACCTGTTTGAGCCGGTCTGGTCTGGTTAGAACCGGTCAAAACAGATTTCTGGCCCAGTTTTTGGTGGTCTGGGCCGGTCTGGTACAGTTTGATCCCATTTTAACCGGTCTGGGATGGTCTGATTCGGTTTGATCCGGTCTCATACGGTCAAAGCCGGTTTCAGCTGGTCTGATGTGGGTTTGAGCAGGTCAAAACTGCTTTGAGCCGGTCTGGTCTGCTTGAAGCTGGTCTGGTCTGGTTTGAGCCGGTCTTGTATGGTTTAAGCCGGTAAAAACCGGCTCAGGTAGGTCAAAACTGGTTTCAGCCGGTCTGGTCTGGTTTGAAACGGTCAAAACCGGTTTTTGGCCCAGTTTTAGGCGGTCTGGGATGGTCTGTTCCGGTTGGATGCGATTTTAGCTGGTCTTGTCCGCTCTGGTTCATTTTTATACGGTCTCATCCAGTCAAAACTGGTTTCAGCCGGTCTGGTGTTGTTTGCACAGGTCAAAATCGGTTTGAGCCAGTCTGGTCTGGTTGGAGTCCGTCTGGCCTGGTTTGAGCCGGTCAAAACCGGTTCGAGCCGGTTTGGTATGCCTGAAGCCAGTCAAAACCGATTCGAGCCTCTCTTAGCCAGTCTGGTCCGGTTTGATCCGGTCTAATGAGGTCAAAACCGGTTTGGGCCACTGAAAAGCGGTTTTAGCCCGTCTGGAGTGGTTTGAGCTGGTCAAAACCGGGTTGAGCCGGTCAAAACCGGTTTGTGGCCCGGTTTTAGCCGGTCTGGTCTGGTCTGCTCCGGTTTGCTCCGGCTTCAGCTGTTCTGGGCCGGTCTGGTGTGGTTTCATCTGGTTTGAGCCGGTCCGGTTCGGTTTTATCCTGTCTCATCCGGTCAAAACCGCTTTGAGCCTGTCTGGTCTGGTTTGAGCCAGTCAAAACCGGTTTGAGCCGGTATGGTCTGTTTCGTGCCAGTCTGGTCTGGTTTGAGCTGGTGAAAACCAGTTTGTGGCCCAGTTTTAGGAGGTCTGGGCCGGTCTGCTCCGGTTTGATCCGATTTTAGCCGGTCTGGGCCGGTCTGATTCGGTTTGAACCGGTCTCATCCGGTCAAACCTGGTTTTAGCCGGTCCAAACCGGTTTCAGCCGGTCTGGTGTGGTTTGAATAGGTCAAAAGCGGTTTGAGCCGGTCAAAACCGGTTCGAGACCGTCAAAACGGGTTTGAGCCGGTTTGGTCTGGTTGAAGCCAGTCAAAACCGATTCGAGCCTGTCTGAGCTGTCTGGTCCAGTTTGATCCGGTCTAATCAGGTCAAAACAGGTTTGTGCCGGTGAAAAACGGTTTTAGCCGTTCTGGAGTGGTTTGTGCCGGTCAATATCGGTTTGAGCCGGTCAAAACCGGATTGAGCCAGTCAAAACCGATTTGAACCTGTCTGGTCTGGTTTGAGTCGGTCAAAAGCAGTTTGACCCGGGCTCCCCCGGTTTTAGCCAGTCTGGGACGGTCTGGTCCGGTTTGATACGGTTTCAGCCGGTCTGTGCCTGTGTGGACCGGTTTGATCCGGTGTGAGTCGGTCTGGTCCGGTATGATCCGTTGTCATCCAGTCAAAACCGGTTTGAGTCGGTCTGGTCCGGTTTGAGCCGGTCTGCTCTGGTTTGATCCAATTTTAGCCGTTCTTGGCCGGTCCGATTCGATTTGTTCCGGTCTCATCCGGTCAAACCCGGTTTTAGCCGGTCCAAACCGGTTTCAGTCGGTCTGTTGTGGTTTGAACAATTCAAAACCAGTATGAGCCGTTCTGGTCCGGTTTCAACTGGTTTGGTCTGGTTTGAGTCAGCCAAAACCGGCTCAGGCTGGTCAAAATCGGTTTGAGCCGTTCTGGGCCGTTCTGGTCTGGTTTTCTCCGGCTTCAGCTGTTCTGGGCCGGTCTGGTGCGGTTTCATCCGGTTGGAGCCGATCTGGTCCAGTTTTATCCGTCTCATCTGGTCAAAACCGGTTTGAGCGGGTCTGGTCTGCTTTGAGCTGGTCAAAACTGGTTTGATCCAGTCTGGTCTTGTATGAGCCGGTCTGGTCTGGTTTGAGCCAGTCAAAACCTGATTGAGCCGGTTTGGCCCGGTTTTAGCCTGTCTGAGCCAGTCTGGTTCGGTTTGAGCTGGTTTGAGCCGGTTTGTGCCAGTCTGGTCTGGTATAATCCAGTTTGAGAAGGTCTGGTCTGGTTTGATGCAGTCTAATCTGGTCAAAACTGGTTTGAGCCGGTCTGGTGTGGTTTGAGCCGGTCAAAACAGGTTCGAGCCGGTGTGGTCTGGTTTGAGCGGGTCAAAATAGGTTTGAGCAGGTTTGTCCCGTTTTTAGGCGTTCTGGGCCGTTGTGGTCCCGTTTGAGGCTGTTTGAGCCGGTCTGGTCAGGTTTGAGCCGGTCAAAACCGGTTTGAGCCGGTCTGGTCTGGTTTGAGTCGGCCAAAACCGGCTCAGGCAGGTCAAAATCGGTTTGAGCCGGTCTGGGCCGGTCTGGTCCGGTTTGCTCCGGCTTCAGCTGTTCTGGGCCAGTCTGTTGCGGTTTCATCTGGTTGGAGCCGATCTGGTCCGGTTTTATCCTGTATCATCTGGTCAAAGCCGGTTTGAGCGGGTCTGGAGTGGTTTGAGCCAGTCAAAACTGGTTTGATCCAGTCGGGTCTGGTTTGAGCCGTTCTGGTCTGGTTTGAGCTGGTCAAAACCTGATTGAGCCGGTTTGGCCCGGTTTTAGCCTGTCTGAGCCGGTCTGGTTCGGTTTGAGCCGGTTTGAGCCGTTTTCTGCCGGTCTGGTCCAGTATGATGCAGTTTCAGAAGGTCTGGTCCGGTTTCATCCAGTCTAATCCGGTCAAAAGTGGTTTGAGCCGGTCTGATCTGCTTTGAGCCGGTCAAAACAGGTTCAACCCGGTCTGGTCTGGTTTGAGCGGGTCAAAATAAGTTTGAGCCGGTTTGGCCCAGTTTTAGGCGCTCTGGTCCGGTCTGGTCCCGTTTGATCCGGTTTGAGCCGGTCTGGTCTGGTTTGAGCCGGTCAAAACCGGTTTGAGCTGGTCTGGTCTGGTTTGAGCCGGTCTGGTCTGGTTTGAGCCAGTCAAAACCGGCTCAGGTCGGTCAAAACCGATTTGAGCCGGTCTGGTCTGGTTTGAACCAGTCAAAACTGGTTTGTGACCCAGTTTTAGGCAGTCTAGGCCGGTCTGATCCGGTTTGATCCGATTTTAGCCGGTCTGGGCAGGTCTGATTCGGTTTGATCCGATCTCATCCGGTCAAAATCGGTTTTAGCCGGTCAAAACGGGTTTGAACTGGTCTGGTCTGGTTAGAGCCGGTCTGGTCTGGTTTGAGCCGGTCAAAACTGGTTCGAGCCTTTAAAAATCGGTTTGAGAGGGTTTGGTCTGGTTGAAGCCAGTCAAAACCGATTCGAGCCTGTCTGAGCTGGTCTGGTCCGGTTTGATCCGATCTAATCAGGTCAAAACCGTTTTGAGCCGGTTAAAACAGGTTTTAGCCGGTCTGGAGTAGTTTGAGCCGTTCAAAACCGGTTAGAGCTGGTGAAAACCGGATTGAGCCAGTCAAAACTGGTTTGAACCGGTCTGGACTGGTTTGAGCCGGTCTGGCCCGATTTAAGCCATTCTGGGCTGGTCTGGTCTGGTTTGATCCGGTTTCAGCCTGTCTGGGCCTGCCGGGTCCGGTTTGATCCGGTATGAGCCAGGCTGGTGCGGTTTGATCCGGGGTCATCCGGTCAAAAGCGGTTTGAGCCGGTCTGGTCCGGTTTGAGCCGGTCTGGTCTGGTTTGAGCCAGTCAAAACCGGTTCAGGCCGGTCAAAACCGGTTTGAGCCCGTCTGGTCTGGTATGAGCCTGTAAAAACAGGTTTGTGGCCCGATTTTAGCCGGTCTGGGCCAGTCTGGTTTGGTTTGATCCGGTTTCACCTGGTCTCGGGCAGTCGAGTCTGGTTTGATCCGGTCAAAACCGCTTTGAGCTGGTGAAAACCGGTTTGAGCCGGTCTGGTCTCGTTTGAGCCGGTCTGGACTGGTTTGAGCCGTTCAAAACCGGCTCATGACGGTCCAAACCAGTTTCAGCCGGTCTGGTCTTGTTTGACCTGTTCAAAACCGGTTCGAGCCGGTCAAAACCATGTGAGCCGTTTTGGTCTGGTTGAAACCAGTCTAAACCGATTCGAGCCTGTCTGAGCCGATCTGGTTCGGTTTGATCCGGTCTAATCAGGTCAAAACCGGTTTGAGCCGGTGAATACCGTTTTTAGCCGGTCTGGAGTGGTTTGAGCCGGTCAAAACTGGATTGAGCCAGTCAAAACCGGTTTGAACTGGTCTGGTCCTGTTTGAGCCGGTCAAAACCGGTTTGAGCCGGTCTGGCCCGGTTATTGCCGGTCTGGGCCGGTGTAGTCCGGTTTGATCTGGTTTCAGCCAGTCTGGGCCTGTCTGGTCCGGTTTGATCCGGTGTGAGCCGGTCTGGTCTGGTTTGATCCGGTGTCATCCGGTCAAAACCAGTTTGAGCCGGTCTTGTCCAGTTTGAGCCATTCTGGTCTAGTTTGAGCCGGTCAAACCCGGTTTGAGCCAGTCTGGTCTGGTTTGAGCCAGTCAAAACAGGTTTGTGGCCCGGTTTTAGCCGGTCTGGGCCAGTCTGGTCCGGTTTGATCTGGTTTCAGCTGGTCTGGGCCAGTCGAGTCCAGTTTGATCTGGTCAAAACCGCTTTCAGCCGGTCAAAACCGGTTTGAGACGGTCTGGTCTGTTTTGAGCTGGTCAAAACCGGTTTGTGGCCCGGATTTAGCCAGTCTCGCCCGGTCTGGTCCAGTTTGTTCCGGCTTCAGATGTTTTGGGCCAGTCTGGTGCGGTTTCTTCCGGTTTGAGCCGGTCTGGTCTGGTTTTACCCTGTCTCATCCGGTCAAAACTGGTTTGAGCCGGTCTGGTCTGGTTTGAGCCGGTCAAAACCGGTTTGAGCCTGTCTGGTCTGGTTTGAGCCGGTCTGGTCTGGTTTGAGCCAGTCGAAATCTGATTGTGCCAGTTTGGCACGGTTTTAGCCTGTCTGGGCTGGTCTGGTTCGTTTTGAGCTGGTTTGAGCCCGTTTGTGCCGGTCTGGTCTGGTATGATCCGGTTTGAGAAGGTCTGGTCTGGTTTGATCCGGTTTTAGCCTGTCTGGGCCAGTGTGATTCGGTTTGATCTGGTCTCATCCGATCAAAACCGGTTTTAGCCGGTCAAAACCTGTTTCAGCCGGTCTGGTGTGGTTTGAGCAGGTGAAAACCGATTTGAGCCTCTTAAAACGGGTTTGAGCTGGTCTGGTCTGGTTTGAGCCGGTCTGGTCTGGTTTGAGCCGGTCAAAACCGGTTTGAGCCGGTCAAAACGGGTTTGAGATGGTCTGGTCCGGTTTGAGTCTGGTTTGAGGCGGTCAACACCGGTTTGATCCGTCCTGGTCTTGTTTGAGTCCGGTTTGAGCCGGTCTGGTCCGGTTTAAGCTGGTCAAAACCGGTTTGAGTCGTTCTGGTCCGTATTGAGTGGATCAAAACCGGTTTGAGATGGTGTAAGAGCCGGTCCGGTCCAGTTTGATCCAGTTTACGCTGGTCTGGTCCGTTTTGATCCGGTTGAGCCGCTCTGGTTTGGTTTGAGCTGGTCAAAACTGGTCTGAGCCAGGCTGGTCCTCTTTTAGCCGGTCTGTTCGTGGTTGACCCAGTCCAAACCGGTTTCAGCCGGTCTCGTCCGGTTTCAGCCGGTCTGTTCGGGTTTGAGCCGGTGAAAACTGGTTTGAGCCGGTCTCGTCTTCTTTGAGTCTGGTTTGATCCGGTCAAAATCGGTTTGTGCTGCTGTGGTCCAATTTGAGCCGGTCCAAACCAGTTTGAGCTGGTCTATTCCGGTTTGAGACCGGTTTGAACGAGTCTGTTCCGGTTTTAGCCGGTCTGGTAGGGTTAGAGCCGTTAAAAACCGGTTTGAGCCAGTCTGCTCCGATTTCAGATGGTCTGGTCGGGTTTGAGCCAGTGAAAACCGGTTTGAGCCAGTCTGGTCCGTTTTGATCCGGTTTCAGCGGTTCTGGTCCGGTTTGATCCAGTTTGAGCCGGTCTGGTCCGCTTTCTTCTGGTTGAGCCGGTCTGGTCTGGTTTGAGCCGGTCCAAACCGGTTGGAGCCGCTCTCGTCCTCTTTCAGCTGGACTGGTCGGGTTTGAGCCAGTCAAAACGGGTTTGAGAGGGTCTGTTCCGGTTTGAGTCCGGTTTGAGCCCGTCTAAACCGGTTTGAGCTGTTCTGGTCTGGTTTGAGGCCGGTTTGAGCCGGACAACACCAGTTTGAGACGGTCTGGTGAGGTTTGTGTGCGGTTTGAGCCGGTCATAACCGGTTAGAGCCGGTCCAGTGCGCTTTGAGCTGGTCAAAACGGATTTGAGCCGGTCTGGTCCGGTTTTAGCCGGTCTGGACGGGTTTGAGTCAGTCAAAACTGGTTTGAGGCGGTCTCGTCCACTTTCAGCTGATCTGATCGGGTTTGAGCTGGTCAAAACCGGTTTGAGCCGGTGTGGTCCTGTTTGAGTCTGGTTTGAGCTGGTCAAATTCGGTTTGTGCTGCTCTGGTCCGATTTGAGCCGGTCAAAACCGGTTTGAGACGGTCTGGTCCGGTTTGATCCGGTTTAAGCCGGTCTTGTCCGGCTTGATTCGTTTGAGCAGGTATGGTCTGGTTTGAGCCGTTCAAAACCGGTTTGAGCCGGTCTGGTCTGGTTTGAGTCCAGGTTGAGCTGGTCAACACCGGTTTGAGCCGGTCTGGTCCAGTTTGACTCAGGTTTGAGCCGGTCAACACCAGTTTGATCCGTTCTTGTCCGTTTTGAGTCCAGTTTGAGATGGTCTGGTCCGGTTTGAGACAGTCAAAACCGGTTTGAGCCGTTCTGGTCTGTATTGAGCGGATCAAAACCGGTTTGAGATGATCTAATAGCTGGTCTGGTATGGTTTGATCCAGTTTAAGCCCATCTGGTCCCGTTTGATCCGGTTGAGCCGGTCTGGTTCGGTTTGAGCCGGTCAAAGTTGGTCTGAGCCAGTCTGGTCCGGTTTTAGCTGGTCTGGTCGGGGTTGACCCGGTCAAAACAGGTTTGAGCCAGTCTGGTCCTGTTTGAGTCTGGTTTGAGCTGGTCAAAATCGGTTTGTGCAGCTCTGGTCTGATTTGAGCCGGTCAAAACCGGTTGGAGCCGGTCTACTCCGGTTTGAGTCCGGTTTGAATGGGTCTGGTCCGGTTTTAGCCGGTCTGGTAGGGTTTGAGCTGCTCAAAACCCGTTGGAGCCTGTCTGTTCCGGTTTCAGACGGTCTGGTCGGGTTTGAGCTGGTCAAAACCGGTTTGTGCCGGTCTGGTTCGATTTGACCCGGTCAAAACTGGTTTGAGGTGGTCTCGTCCCATTTCAGCCGGTCCTATCGGGTTTGAGCTGGTTAAAACCGGTTTGAGCTGGTCTGGTCCGGTTTGATCCAGTTTAAGCCGGTCTGGTCCAGTTTGATCCGGTTCACCTGGTGTGGTCTGGTTTTAGCCGGACAAAACCGATTTGAGCCGCTCTGGTCCAGTTTGAGTTCGGTTTGAGCCGGTCAACACCAGTTTGAGACAATCTGGTCTGGTTTGAGTCCCGTTTGAGCAGGTCATAACCAGTTTGAACCGGTCTGGCCTGCTTTGAGCCGTTCAAAACCGGTTTGAGCAGGTCTGGTCCGGTTTGATCCGGTTTGCGCCTGTCTGGTCCATTTTGAGCCGGTGAAACCCGGTTTGAATCGGTCTGCTCTTGTTTGAGCCGGTCAAAACCGTTTTCAGCCGTTTGAGTCCAGTTTGAGCCGGTCTGGTCCGGTTTGAGCTGGTTTGAGCTTGTCTGGTCTGGTTTGAGTCCGGTTTGAGCTGGTAAAATCCGGTTTGAGCCGGTAAGGTCCGTATTGAGCCGGTCAAAACGAATTTGATCCGACTTAAGCCGATCTGATCCGGTTTGAGCCGATTGAGCCTGTCTGGTCTTGTTTGAGCCGGTCGAAACCGGTTTGAGCCGGTCTAGTCCAGTTTCAGTCCGGTTTGAGCCGGTCTGGTCCAGTTTCAGTCCGGTTTGAACCGGTGAAAACCGGATTGAGCCGATCTGGTCCGGATTAATCTGGTTTGAGCTGGTCTGGTCTGGTTTGAGCTGGTCAAAACCGGTTTTAGCTAGTCTGGTCCGGTTTGAGTCCAGTTTGAGCCGGTCAACACCAGTTTGAGCCGGTATAGTCCGTTTTGAGTCCAGTTTGAACCGGTCAACACCGGCTTGAGCCGGTCTGCTCCGGTTTGAGTCGGGTTTGAGACGGTTCAAACCGGTTTGAGCTGGTCTAAGAGCCGGTCTGGTACGGTTTGATACGGTTTAAGTGGGTCTGGTCCGGTTTGAGCTCGTCAAACCCGGTTTGAGCCGATCTGGTCCAGTTTGATCACCTGAGTGTGCACTCCCCTGAGTGAGCACCACCTGAGTGGGCACTCCACTTTGTGAGCGCCTCCCTGAGTGTGCACACCCCTGAGTGTGCACTCGTCTGAGTGAGGACTCCCCTGAGTGTGTTCTCCCCTGAATGAGCACTCCCCTGAGTGTGCACTCCTCTGAGTTCGTACTCTCCTGAGTGAGGACTCCCCTGAGTGTGCACTCCCCTGAGTTTGTGCTACCCTGAGATTTCACTCCCCTGAGTTCGCGCTTTTTTGAGTGAGTACTACCCTGAGCGTGCACTCCCCTGAGTGTATGCTCACCTGAGTGTGCACTCCGCTGAATGTGCGCTTCCCTGAGTGAGCACTCCCCTGTGTGAGCACTCCCATGAGTGTGCGCTCCCCTGAGTGTGCTCTCCCCAGTGTGTGCGCTCCCCTGAGTGAGCTCTCCCCTGAGTGTGAACTCCCCTGGGTGTGCACTCACCTGGGTGAGGACACCCCTGTGTGTGCACTCCCCTGAGTGTGAACTCACCTGAGTGTGGACTCCCCTGAGTGTGCACTCCACTGATTGAGCACTCCCCTGAGTTTACACTCCCCTGAGTTTGCGCTCCCTTGAGATTGCGCTACCCTGAGTGAGCGCTCCCCTAAGTGCGCGCTCCCCTGAGTGTGAACTCACCTGGGTGAAGACACCCCTGAGTGTGCACTCCCCTGAGTGTGAACTCGCCTGAGTGAGGCTCCCCTGAGTCTGCACTCCCCTGAGTGAGCGCTCTCCTGAGGGGGCACTCGCTTGAGTGATGACTTTTTTGCGTGAGCCCTCCCCTGAGTGTGCACTCTTCTGAGTTTGCACTCTCCTGAGTGAGGACTTCCCGGAGGGAGCACTCCCCTGAGTGTGCACTCCCCTGAGTGAGCACTCCCCTGAGTGTGCACTCCCCTGAGTGTGCACTCGCCTGGGTGAAGACACCCCTGAGTGTGCACTCCCCTGAGTGTTCACTCTTCAGGGTGTGCACTCTCCTGAGTGTGCGCTCCCCTGAGTGTGCACTCCCCTGAGTGAGCGCTCCCCTGAGGGCACATTCCCCTAAGTCGCACTCATGTGTGTGAAGACACCCCTGAGTGTGAACGCCCCTGAGTGTTCCCTCCCCAGGGTGTGCACTCCCCTCAGTGTGTGCTCCCCTGAGTGTGCACTCTGCTGAGTAAGCGCTCCCTTGAGTGTGCACTCCCATGAGTGTGGACTCGCCTGGGTGAAGAGACCCCTGAGTGTGCAATCCCCTGAGTGTTCACTCCCCAGGGTGTGCACTCCCCTGAGTGAGTGCTCTCTTGAGTGTGCACTCCTCTGAGTTTGCACTCTTCTGAGTGAGGACTCCCCTGAATGTGCCCTCCCCTGAGTGTGCGCTCCCCTGAGTGTGCACTCCCCTGAGTGTGCACTCCCCTGATTGAGGACTCCACTGAGTGCGCACTATCCTGAGTGTGCACTCCCATGAGTGAGCGCTCTCCTGAGTGTGCACTCGCCTGTGTGAGGACTCCCCTGAGTGTGCACTCCCATGAGTGTGTGCTCACTTTAGTGGAAACTCTCCAGTGTGAGCGCACCCCTGAGTGTGCACTCCCCTGAATGTGCACTCACCTGAGTGAAGACTCCCCTTCATGTGCAGTCCCCTGAATGAGCACTCCACTGAGTGTGCACTCCTCTGAGTTTGTACTCTCCTGAGTGAGGACTCCCCTGAGTGTGCACTCCCCTGAGTTTGTGCTCCCTTGAGTGTGCGCTCCCCTGAGTGTGCACTCCCCTGAGTGAGCGCTCCCCTGAGTGCACACTACCCTGAGTGAGCGCTCCCCTGAGTGAGGACTCTCCTGAATGTGCACTCGCCTGAGTGAGGACTCCCCTGAGTGTGCACTCCCCGAGTGTGCACTCCTCTGAGTTCGCACTCTCCTGAGTGAGGTCTACCCTGTGTGTGCACTCCTCTGAGTTCGCCCTCTCCTGAGTGAGGACTCCCCTGAGTGTGCCCTCTCCTTAGTGTGCGCTCCTCTGAGATTGCGCTCCCCTGAGTGTGCGCTCGCCTGAGTGAGCACTTCCCTGAGTGCAAACTCCCCTGTGTGTGCACTCCGCTGGGTGAGGACACCCCTTAGTGTGCACTCCCCTGAGTGTGAAATCGCCTGAGGACTCCCCTGAGTGTGCACTCCACTGAATGAGCACATCGCTGAGTGTACACTCCCCTGAGTGTGCTCTCCCCTGAGTGTGCACTCCCCTGAGTGTGCGCTCCTCTAAGTGCGCACTCCCCTGAGTGTGAACTCGCCTGGGTGAAGACACCCCTGAGTGTGAACTCCCCTGAGTGTGAACTCGCCTAAGTGAGGCTCCCCTGAGTGTGCCCTCCCCTGAGTGTGCACTTTCCTGAGTGTGTGCTGCCCTGAGTGTGCGCTCCCCTGAGTGAGCGCTCCCCAGTGTGTGCACACCCTGAGTGTGCACTTGCCTGAGTGAGGACTCCATTGAGTGCACACTATGCTGAGTGTGCACTCCCCTGAGTGAGCGCTCCCCTGAGTGTGCACCGCTTTGAGCCAGTCTGGCCCGGTTTGATTCCGGTTTGAGCCGGTCAACAATGGTTTGAGCCGCTCTGCTCCGGTTTGAGTCCAGTTTCAGCTGGTCAAAGCCAGTTTGTGCCGGTCTGGTCCGATTTGAGCCGGTCAAAACAGGTTTGAGTTGGTCTAAGAGCCGGGCTGGTCCGGTTTGATGAGGTTTGAGCCTGTCTGGTCCGGTTTCAGGAGGTCAGGTCCGGTTTGAGCCATTCTGTTCTGGTTTGAGTCCGGTTTGAGCCAGTAAAAATCGGTTTGAGCCAGTCTGGCCCGGTTTGAGCTGGTCAAATCCTGTTTGAGACGGTCTGGTCCGGTTTGTGCCGGTTTGAGCCGGTCTGGTCCGGCTTTAGCCAGTCTGGACGGGTTTGAGTCGGTCAAAAGCGGATTGAGGCGGTGTCATCCAGTTTCAGCCGGTCTGGTCCGGTTTGAGCCGGTCAAAACCGGTTTGAGCCGGTGTGGTCCTGTTTGAGTCTGGTTTGAGCTGGTCAAATTCGGTTTGTGCTGCTCTGGTCCGATTTGAGCCGGTCACAAACGGTTTGAGCCGGTCTGGTCCAGTTTGATCGGGTTTGAACTGGTCTGGTCCAGTTTGTGACGGTTAAAACCGGTTTATCCGATTTAAGCCGGTCTGGTCCGGTGTGATCCTGTTGAGCCGGTCTGGTCTGGTTTGAGATGGTCAAACCCGGTTTGAGCCGTTCTTTTCCTGTTTGAGTCCTATTTGAGCCGTTTAAAACAGGTTTGACCTGGTCTGGTCCTGTTTGAGTCCGGTTTGAGTCAATCAAAACCGGATTGAGGCTGTCTGGACCGGTTTGCGCTGGTCAAAAGCGGTTTGTGACCGGTTTGAGCCCGTCTGGTCCGGTTTGAGCTGGTCTGGTCCGGTTTGATCCGTTTGAGCCTGTATGATATGGTTTGAGCCGGTTAAAACCAGTTTGAGCCGATCGGGTCCGGTTTGAGTCTTGTTTGAGCCAGTCTAAACTGGTTTGAGCCGGTCTGGTCCGGTTTGAGTGCGGTTTGAGCCGGACAACACCAGTTTGAGACTCTCTGGTCAGGTTTGAGTGTGGTTTACGCCTGTCATAACCGGTTAGAGCCGATCTAGTCCGCTTTGAGCCGGTCAAAATGGATTTGAGCCGGTCTGGTCCTGTTTTAGCCGGCCCGGACAGCTTTGAGTTGGTCAAAACCGGTTTGAGGCGGTCTCGTCCAGTTTCAGCCCGTCTGGTCGGGTTTGAGCCGGTCAAAACCGGTTTGAGCCGGTGTGGTCCTGTTTGAGTCTGGTTTGAACTAGTCAAATTCGGTTTGTGCTGCTCTCGTCCGATTTGAGCCGGTCAAAACCGGTTTGAGCCTGTCTGGTCCGGTTTCATGCGGTTTAAGCCGGTCTGCTCTGGTTTGAATCGTTTGAGCTGGTATGGTCTGGTTGGAGCCGTTCAAAACCGGTTTGAGCCTGTCTGGTCCGGTTTGAGTCCAGTTTGAGCCGGTTTGGTCCTTTCCGGTTTGAGCTGATCAAAACCGATTTGAGCCGGTCTAGTCCGGTTTGACTCCTGTTTGAGCCAGTCAACAACGGTTTGAGCCGGTCTGCTCCGGTTTGAGTCCAGTTTCAGCCAATTAAAACCTGTTTGTGCCGGTCTGGTACGATTTGAGCCGGTCAACCCAAGTTTGAGCCGGTCTGGTCCAGTTTGATCCCGTTAAAGCTGGTCTGGTTCCTGTTTGATCCGGTAGAGCCGGTCTGGGCTTTTGTGAGCTGGTCAAAACCGGTTTGAGCCGGTCTGGTCCGGTTTGATCCGGTTTGAGCCTGTCTGGTCCGGTTTGAGACGTTCTGGTCCGGTTTGAGTCTGGTTCGAGCCGGACCACACCGGTTTGAGCCCGTCTGGTCTGGTTTGAGCCGGTCAACACCAGTTTGAGCTGATCTGGTCCGGTTGGAGTCCCGTTTCAGAAGGTCTGGTCCGGTTTGAGCCGGTCAAAACCGGTTTGAGCCGTTCTGGTCTGTATTGAGCGGATCAAAACCGGTTTGAGACGGTCTAAGAGCCGGTCTGTTCAGGTTTGATCCGGTTTAAGCTGGTCTGGTACAGTTTGATACGGTTGAGCCAGTCTGGTTCGGTTTGAGCCGGTCAACACTGGTCTGAGCCAGTCTGGTCCGGTTTTAGCCAGTCTGGTTGGGGTTGTCCCGGTCCAAACCGGTTTCAGCCAGTCTCGTCCGGTTTCAGCCAGTCTGGTCGGGTTTGAGCAGGTGAAAACCGGTTTGAGCCGGTCTGGTCCTGCTTGAGTCTGCTTTGAGCCGGTCAAAATCGGTTTGTGCTGCTCTGGTCCGATTTGAGCCGGCCAAAACCGGTTTGAGCCGGTCTATTCCGGTTTGAGTCCAGTTTGAATGGGTCTGGTCTGGTTTTAGCCAGTCTGGTAGGGTTTGAGCCGGTCAAAACGGATTTGAGCCTGTCTGGTCCGGTTTCAGATGGTCTGGTCGGGTTTGAGCCGGTCAAAACCGGTTTGTGCCGGTCGGGTCCGGTTTGAGTCCAGTTTGAGCCAGTCAAAACTGGTTTGAGCCCGTCTGGTCCCGTTTGATCCGGTTTGAGCGGTTCTGGTCCAGTTTGACCCGGTTTGAGACGGTCTGGTCCGCTTTGATCTGGTTGAGCCAGTCTGGTCTGGTTTGAGCTGGTCCAAACCGGTTTGAGCCGGTCTCGTCCGGTTTCAGCCGGTCTGGTCTGGTTTGAGCCGGTCAAAACAGGTTTGAGACGGTCTGGTCCGGTTTCAGTCTGGTTTGAGCCGGTCAAAACCGGTTTGAGCCGGTCTGGTCCTGTTTGAGTCCGGTTTGAGCTGGACAACACCAGTTTGAGACGGTCTGGTCTGGTTTGAGTGCGGTTTCAGCCAGTCATAACCGGTTAGAGCCGGTCTAGTACGCTTGGAGCCGGTCAAAACCGGTTTGAGCCGGTATGGTCCGGTTTTAGCCGGTCTGGACGGGTTTGAGTCGGTCAAAACCGGTTTGAGGCGGTCTCGTCCAGTTTCAGCCGGTCTGGTTGGGTTTGAGCTGCTCAAAACCGGTTTGAGCCGGTGTGGTCCTGTTTGAGTCTGGTTTGAGCTGGTCAAATTCGGTTTGTACTGCTCTGGTCCGATTTGAGCCGGTCAAAATCGGTTTGTGCTGCTCTGGTCCGATTTGAGCCGGTCAAAACCGGTTTGAGCTGGTCTATTCCGGTTTGAGTCCGGTTTGAACGGGTCTGGTCTGGTTTTAGCCGGTCTGGTAGGGTTTGAGCAGGTCAAAACGGATTTGAGCCTGTCTGGTCTGGTTTCAGATGGTCTGGTCGGGTTTGAGCTGGTCAAAACCGGTTTGTGCTGGTCGGGTCCGGTTTGAGTCCGGTTTGAGCCGGTCAAAACTGGTTTGAGCCGGTGTGGTCCCGTTTGATCCAGTTTGGGTGGTTCTGGTCCAGTTTGACCCAGTTTGAGATGGTCTGGTCCGCTTTGATCTGGTTGAGCCAGTCTGGTCTGGTTTGAGCCGGTCCAAACCGGTTTGAGCTGGTCTCGTCCGGTTTCAGCCGGTCTGGTCTGGTTTGAGCCGGTAAAAACGGGTTTGAGACGGTCTGGTCCGGTTTGAGTCCAGTTTGAGCCGGTCAAAACCGGTTTGAGCCGGTCTGGTCCTGTTTGAGTCCGGTTTGAGCTGGACAACACCAGTTTGAGACGGTCTGGTCTGGTTTGAGTGCGGTTTGAGCCAGTCATAACCGGTTAGAGCCGGTCTAGTATGCTTTGAGCCAGTCAAAACCGGTTTGAGCCGGTCTGGTCCGGTTTTAGCCGGTCTGCACGGGTTTGAGTCGGTCAAAACTGGTTTGAGGCGGTCTCGTCCAGTTTCAGCCGGTCTGGTTGGGTTTGAGCCAGTCAAAATCGGTTTGAGCCGGTGTGGTCCTGTTTGAGTCTCGTTTGAGCTGGTCAAATTCGGTTTGTGCTGCTCTGGTCCGATTTGAGCCGGTCAAAACCGGTTTGAGCCGGTCTGGTCCAGTTTGATCAGGTTTGAACCGGTCTGGTCCGGTTTGATTCGGTTGACCCGGTCTGGTCTGGTTTGAACCGTTCAAAACCGGTTTGAGCCGGTGTGGTCCTGATTGAGTCCAGTATGAGCTGGTCAAAACCGGTTTGAGCTGGTCTGGTCCAGTTTGTGTCAGGTCCAGTTTGTGTCTGGTCCGGTTTGAGCCGTTCTTGTCCGGTTTGAGTCTGGTTCGAGTCTGTCAACACCGGTTTGAGCCAGTCTGGTTCGGTTTGAGTCCAGTTTGAGCCGGTCAACACCAGTTTGAGCCGGTGTGGTCCAGTGTAAGTCCTATTTGAGCCGGTCAAAACCGGTTGGAGCCGGTCTGGTCTGGTTTGAGCCGGTCTAAGGATCGGTCTGGTCCGGTTTCAGTTTGAGCCGGTCTGGTGCGGTTTGAGCCGTTCTGGTCCGGGTTGAGTCCGGTTTGAGCCGGTCAAACACTGTTTGAGCCAGTCTGGTTCGGTTTAAGCCAGTCTGGTCGGGTTTGAGCCGGTCAACCCTGGTTTGAGCCAGTCTGGTCCGGTTTGATTCGGTTAAAGCCGGTCTGGTCCGGTTTGAATCCGGTTTGAGCAGGTCTGGACGGGTTTGAGCCTGTTTGAGCCTGTCTGGTCCGGTTTGATCCGATTTGAGATGGTCTGGCCCGGTTTAAGCTGGTCAAAACCGGTTGGAGATGGTGTGGTCCGTTTTGATCCGGTTTGAGCCTGTCTGGTCCGGTTTGAGTCGTTCTGGTCCGGTTTGAGTCTGGTTCGAGCCAATAAACACCGGTGTGAGCCGGTCTGGTCCTGTTTGAGTCAGGTTTGAGCCGGTCAACACCAGTTTGAGCCGGTCTGGTCCAGTTTGAGTCCGATTTGAGCCGGTCCAAAGCGATTGGAGCCGGTCTGGTCCGGTTTGAGCCGGTCTAAGAGCCGGTCTGCTACGGTTTGATTCGGTTTGATCCGGTCTGGACCAGTTTGAGCCAATCTAACCCGGTTTGAGCCGTTCTGGTCCCGTTTGAGTCCAGTTTGAGCCGGTCAAACCATATTTTAGCCAGTCTGGTCTGGTTTAAGCCAGTCTGGTCGGGTTTGAGCCGGTCAACCCCGGTTTGAGCCGGTCTGGTCCAGTTTGATCCGATTAAAGCCGGTCAGATCCGGTTTGACCCGGTAGAGCCGGTCTGGGCTTTTGTGAGCTGGTCAAAACCGGTTTGAGCCGGTCTGGTCCGGTTTGATCCGGTTTGATGGGGTCTGGTCCGATTTGAGCCGGTCAAAACCGTTTTCAGCTGTTCTGGTCTGGTTTAAGTTCGGTTTTAGCTGATCTGATCCGGTTTGAGCCTCTTTGAGCCTGTCTGGTCGGTTTTGATCCGATTTGAGGCGGTCTGGTCCGATTTCAGCTGGTCCAAACCGGTTTGAGGCGGTCTGGTCCGTTTTGATACCTTTTGAGCCTGTCTGGTCCGGTTTGAGACGTTCTGGTCCGTTTTGATATGGTTTGAGCCTGTCTGGTCCAGTTTGGGACGTTCTGGTCCGGTTTGAGTCTGGTTCGAGCCGGACAACACCGGTTTGAGCCTGTCTGGTCCGGTTTGAGTCCAGTTTGAGCCGGTCAACACCGGTTTGAGCCGATCTGGTCCGGTTGGAGTCCCGTTTCAGACGGTGTGGTCCGGTTTGAGCTGGTCAAAACCGGTTTGAGCCGTTCTGGTCCGTATTGAGCGGATCAAAACTGGTTTGAGACGGTCTAAGAGCCGGTCCGGTCTGGTGTGATCCGGTTTAAGATGGTCTGGTCCGGTTTGATCCAATTGAGCCAGTCTGGTTCAGTTTGAGCTGGTCAAAACTGGTCTGAGACAGTCTGGTCCGGTTTTAGACGGTCTGGTCGGGGTTGACCCGTTCCAAACTGGTTTCCGCCGGTCTCGTCTGGTTTCAGCCGGTCTGGTCGGGTTTGAGCAGGTGAAAACCGGTTTGAGCCGGTCTGGTCCTGCTTGAGTCTGGTTTGAGCCGGTCAAAACCGGTTTGTGCTACTCTGGTCCGATTTTAGACGGTCAAAACCGGTTTGAGCCGGTCTATTCCGGTTTGAGTCCGGTTTGAACGGGTCTGGTTCGATTTTAGCCGGTCTGGTAGGGTTTGAACCAGTCAAAACGGGTTTGAGCCTGTCTGGTCCGGTTTCAGACGGTCTGGTCGGGTTTGAGCCGGTCAAAACCGGTTTGAGGCGGTCTCATCCCAATTCAGCCGGTCTGGTCGAGTTTGAGCCGGTGAAAACTGGTTTGAGCCGGTCTGCTCCGGTTTGATCCAGTTTCAGCAGTTCTGGTCCGGTTTGAACCGGTTTGAGCCGGTCTGTTCCGCTTTGATCTGGTTGAGCCAGTCTTGTCTGTTTTGAGCCGGTCCAAAGCGGTTTGAGCAGGTCTCATCCAGTTTCAGCAGGTCTGGTCGGGTTTGAGCCGGTCAAAACGGGTTTGAAGCGGTCTGGTCCGGTTTGAGTCCAGTTTGAGCCTGTCAAAACCGGTTTGAGTCGGTCTGGTCCGGTTTGAGTCCAGTTTGAGCCAGACAACAACAGTTTGAGAGGGTCTGGTCCGGTTTGAGTGCGGTTTGAGCCGGTCATAACCGCTAGAGCCGGTCTAGTCCGCTTTGAGCTGGTGAAAACCGGTTTGAGCCAGTCTGGTCCGGTTTTAGCCGGTCTGGACGGGTTTGAGTCGGTCAAAACCGGTTTGAGGCGGTCTCGTCCAGTTTCAGCCGGTCTGGTTGGGTTTGAGCCGGTCAAAACCGGTTTGAGCCGGTGTGGTCCTGTTTAAGTCTGGTTTAAGCTGGTCAAATTCGGTTTGTGTTGCTCTCGTCCGATTTGAGCCGGTCAAAACCGGTTTGAGCTGGTCTGGTCCAGTTTGATCCGGTTTAACCCAGTCTGGTCCAGTTTGATTCGTTTGAGCTGGTATGGTCTGGTTTGAGCCGTTCAAAACCGGTATGAGCCGGTCTGGTTGGGATTGAGTCCGGTTTTTGCTGGTCAACACCGGTTTGAGCCGGTCTGGTCCAGTTTGAGTCAGGTTTGAGCCGGTCAACACAGGTTTGATCCGTTCTGCTCCGGTTTGAATCTGGTTTGAGCCGAACTTGTCCAGTTTGAGCCGGTCAAAACATGTTTGAGCTGGTCTAAGAGCCGGTCTGGTCCATTATGATCCTGTTTGAGCCTCTCTGCTTCGGTTTGAGCCAGTCAAACCCTGTTTAAGCCGGTCTGGTCCGGTTTGTGCCGGTGTGAGCCGGTCTGGTCCGATTTGATCCGGTTGGGCCGGTCGGTTCTGGTTTGAGCCACTCAAAACTGGTTTGAGCCGGTCTGGTCCGTTTTGATCCCCTGAGTGTGCACTCCCCTGAGTGAGCACTCACCTGAGTGGGCACTCCGCTTTGTGAGCGCCTCCCTGAGTGTGCATTCCCCTGAGTGTGCACTCGTCTGAGTGAGCACTCCCCTGAGTGTGTACTCCCCTGAATGAGCACTCCCCTGAGTGTGCACTCCTCTGAGTTCGCACTCAACTGAGTGAGGACTCCCCTGGGTGTGCACTCCCCTGAGTGTGTGCTACCCTGAGATTTCGCTCCCCTGAGTTTGCACTCTTTTCAGTGAGGACTCCCGTGAGTGTGCACTCCCCTGTGTGTATGCTCACCTGAGCGTGCACTCCGCTGAGTGTGTGCTCTCCTGAGTGAGCACTCCCCTGTGTGTGCACTCCCATGAGTGTGCGCTCCACTGTGTGTGCTCTCCCCAGTGTGTTTGCTGCCCTGAGTGAGCGCTCCCCTGAGTGCGAACTCCCCTGAGTGTGCCCTCGCCTGGGTGAGGACTCCCCTGAGTGTGCACTCGCCTGGATGAGGACTCCCCTGAGTGTGCACTCCCCTGATTGTGAACTCGCCTGAGTTTGGACTCCCCTGAGTGTGCACTCCACTGATTGAGCACTCCCCTAAGTTTACACTCCCCTGAGTTTGTGCTCCCTTGAGATTGCGCTATCCTGAGTGTGAACTCCCCTGAGTGAGCGCTCCCCTGATTGCGCACTAACCTGAGTGTGCACTCGCCTGGGTGAGGACACCCCTGAGTGTGCACTCCCCTGAGTGTGAACTCGCCTGTGTGTGCACTCCTCTTAGTTTGCACTCCTCTGAGTGAGGACTCCCCTGAGTGTGCACCCCCCAGTGTGTGCACTCCCCTGAGTGTGCGGTCCCCTGAGTGTGCACACCCCTGAGTGAGCGCTCCGCTGAGGGTGCACTCCCCTGAGCGTGCGCACACCTGAGTAAGGACTACTCTAAGTGGACACTCCCCTGAGTGTGAACTCGCCTGAGTGAGGACTCACCAGAGTGAGCGCTCTCCTGAGGGGGTACTCGTCTGAGTGATGACTCCCCTGAGTGTGCACTCCCCTGAATGAGCACTCCCCTGAGTGAGTGCTCCCCTGAGTGTGCACTCCCCTGAGTGTGCGCTCACCTGAGTAAGGACTACTCTGAGTCGGCACTCCCCTGAATGTGCGCTCTCCTTTGTGAGGACTCCCCTGAGTGTGCACTCCCCTGAGGGAGGACTCCCCTGAGTGTGCACTCCCCTGAGTGAACACTCTCCTGAGTGTGCACTCCTCTTAGTTCGCACCCTCCTGAGTGAGGACTCCACTGAGTGTGCACTCCCCTGAGTGTGCTCTCACCTGAGAGTGCACTCGCCTGAGTGAGGACTACTCTGTGTGTGCACTCCCGTGAGTGTGGACTCGCCTGACTGAGGGCTCCCCTGAGTGTGCTCTTCCATGTGTGAGCACTCACCTCAGTGGCCACTCCCCTGTGTGAGCGCTCCCCTGAGTGTGCACTCCCCTGTGTGTGCACTCCCTTGAGTGAGGACTCCCCTGAGTGTGCACTCCCCTAAATGAGCACTCCCCTTCGTGTACACTCCCCTGAGTAAGCCAGTGAAACCCGTTTTGAGCCAGTCTGATCCGGTTTAAGCCGGACTGGTCGGGTCTGAGCTGGTCAATGCTGGTTTGAGGCGGTCTGTTCCAGTTTGATCCGGTTTAAGCCGGTATGGTCCGGTGTGATCCGGTTGAGCCGGTCTGGTCCGGTTTGAGCCAGTCAAAACCGGTTTTAGCCGGTCTGGTCCGGTTTGATCCGGTTTGAGACAGTCTGCCCCGGTTTGATCTGGTGTGAGCCGGTCAATATCGGTTTGAGTCCGGTTTGAGCCGGACAGAATCGGATTTAGCGGGTCTACATGGTCTGGTCCGGATTGATCCCTTTTGAGCCGGTTTCGTCTGGTTTGATTCGATTTTAGTCCGTGTGGTCCAGTTTGAGCCGGTTTGAGCCAGTGTGGTCCGGATTGAGTCCAATTTGAGCCGGTCAAAACCGGTTTGAGCCGTTCTGCTCCAGTTTGACTTGGTCAAAACCGGTTTGAGATGGTCTGGTCCGGTTTGAGTCCAGCCTGAACCGGTCAAAACCGGTTTGAGCCACTCTGATACGGTTTGATCGGGTTTGAGTCGGTGTGGTCCGGTTTGAGCTGGTCTGGTCTGGTTTGAGCCGGTCAAAACAGGCTCAGGCCGGTCAAAATCGGTTTCAGCCAGTCTGGTCTGGTTTCAGCCGGTCAAAACAGATTTGTGGCCTGGTTTTAGCCTGTCTGGGCCGGTCTGGTCCGGTTTGATCCGGTTTCAGCCGGTCTGGGCTGGTCGAGTCCGGTTTGATCTGGTCAAAACCGCTTTGAGCCGGTCAAAACCGGTTTGAGTCTGTCTGGTCTGGTTTGAGCCAGTCAAAACCGGTTTGGGCCGGTCTGGCCCAGTTTAAGCCGGTCTGGGCCGGTCTGGTCCAGTTTTATCCGTTTTCAGCCTGTCCGGGCCTGTCTGGTCCGGTTTGATCTGGTGTCATCTGGTCAAACCCGGTTTGAGCTGGTCTGGTCCATTTTGAGCCGGTCTGGTCTGGTTTGAGCTGGTCAAAATAGGCTCAGGCTGGTCAAAACCGGTTTGAGCTGGTCTGGGCCGGTGTTGTCCGGTGTGCTCCGGATTCAGCTGTTCTGGGCCGGTCTGGTGCGGTTTCATCCGGTTTGAGCCGGTCTGGTCCGGTTTTATCCTGTCTCATCCGGTCAAAGCCAGTTTGAGCCGGTCTGGTCTGGTTTGAGCCAGTCAAAACCGGTTTGAGACAGTCTGGTCCGGTTTGAGCCGGTCTGGTCTGGTTTTAGCCAGTCAAAACCTGATTGAGGCGGTTTGGCCTGGTTTTAGCCTGTGTGGGCCGGACTGGTTTGGTTTGAGCCGGTTTGAGCTGGTTTGTGTCGGTCTGGTCCGGTATGATCCGGTTTGAGAAGGTCTGGTCCGGTTTGATCCGGTCTAATCCGGTCAAAACCGGTTTGAGCCGATCTCGTCTGGTTTGATCTGGTCAAAACCATCTCAGGCTGGTCAAACCGGTTTGAGCCGGTCTGGTCTGGTTTGAGCCACTCAAAACTGGTTTGTGGCCCAGTTTTAGGCGGTCTGGGCCGGTCTGGTCCAGTTTGATCCGGTTTCAGCTGTCTGGGCCGGTCGAGTCTGGTTCGATCCGGTCAACACCGCTATGAGCCGGTCAAAACCGGTTTGAGCCGGTCTGGTCTGGTTTGAGCCGGTCTGGTCTGGTTTTAGCCCGTCAAAACCGGCTCAGGTTTGTCAAAACCGGTTTGAGCCAGTCTGTTCTGGTTAGAACCCATCAAAACCATTTTGTGGCCCAATTTTAGGCGGTCTGTGCCGGTCTGGGCCGGTTTGATCCGATTTTAGCCGGTCTGGGCCGGTCTGATTCGGTTTGATCCGGTGTCATCCGGTCAAAACCGGTTTTAGCTGGCCAAAAACGGTTTCAGCCGGTCTGGTTTGGTTTGAGCAGGTCAAAACCGGTTTGAGCCGGTCAGAATCGGTTTGAGCCGTTCTGGTCTGGTTTGATCCAATTTCAGCTGGTCTGGGCTGGTCGAGTCCGGTTTGATCCGGTTTGAGCCGGTCTCTTCCGGTTTGATCCGGTCTCATCCGGTCAAAACCGGTTTGAGCCGGTCAAAACTTGTTTGTGGCCCGGTTTTAGCCGGTCTGAGCCGGTTTGTTCCGGTTTGATCCGGTTTCAGCTGGTCTGGGCCGGTCGAGTCCGGTGTGATCCAGTCAAAACCGCTTTGAGCCAGTGAAAACCGGTTTGAGCTGGTCTGGTCTGGTTTTAGCCGGTCTGGTGTGGTTTGAGCCGGGCAAAACCGGCTCAGGTCGGTCAAAACCGGTTTGAGCCTGTCTGGTCTGGTTTGAGCCGGTAAAAAGCGGTTTGTGGCCCAGTTTTAGGCCGTCTAGGCCAGTGGGTCCGGTTTGATCCGATTTTAGCCAGTCTGGGCCGGTCTGATTCGATTTGATCCGGTCTCATCCGGTCAAACCCGGTTTGAGCCCGTCTGGTCCG
>NW_027328023.1:0-5000 GCF_047675955.1 Chlorocebus sabaeus
CCGCCCAGGCACTGCTGTCTGTCTCTCCTGTTCTCTTTTGATTCTCTGTCTTTACACTTGCTTTTAGTCTTTCTTTTGGTTTTGCTCTTTGCCCTCTTTTCTAGAGTTTAACAGGCTCTTTTCTTTATACACTTGGAGGGTGAAACAGGCATACCGAGAGTCAGTGTAAACGTTTACAGTCTTACCCTCACCGCGTTCTAAGGCCCGGATTAAAGCAACAAGCCCAGCTGAACGACAGCGTCCAGGGTTACCACCGCATATTCTGCACATGTCTCTCCTTGTGGGTTGGTGAAGCTGTTCCCGTCCACGCATAGCTCCTAGTGTACTGATGTCCAAGGCTGGTCCCGGAGGTCACATCTGCTAGAGTAAACTGGAGTCCAACACCTCTACACAATCATGCTCGACAGGGCTCTAGCTGTCGGGAGCAAGGCGGTGGGTTCAGGGTGTTTCCAGTTTAGTAGATCAATGGTTGAAAAGGGCTGATCGATGAAAGTCCGTTGCCCCCCACCCCCCCAGGGACGTGGGCCTGGTCCTTATAATAGACAGGTCCTCGTATCTCCCTGAGAGGCATTTACAGAGCTCGAGCAAGACCAGATCTGAGATGGCCCACTTGAGTATCTGGACTTCTTTCCTTGGCCTCTGGAGGCTCCGATCCTTCCCTTCGAGGTGAGACCTGGGGCGTGTCAGCTCCTGAATCTCATTTCCGAGGGGGTTGTTGGCCTCGGTGAAGCGGGGTAGGCTGGGAGACATGGAGAAAGAATGCGTGTTATCTCTCGCGGCTCCCGTAAAACTGGCTTCTCTTGCTGTTTCCTGGGACTCCCTTTTTAAAGTCCGTGTCTGCTGGCGAAGCTGCTCTTACTTTTACTTTTGGCTATTTTGCACACAGTTGTTAAACAGGGCTAAATTAACGCCGGCTTTGTCTATAATCTATTTCGCCATGGGTCAATATAAAGGAATTTGATCTAGGTACGCTGGCTGTCCTCCGACTCCGTCACCACCTGAACTGCACGGCCAATTGTTCTCTGTCTATAGTTCCTTCCGTGGGCCATCCAACAGCAGAAGAGGGCAATTCTAATTCTCCCAGAGTTCGTAACCTCTAGGGGGTTAACTGAACTCTATAATCTCCTGTAAAACCTTTTGTAAGGTTCTGTAACGTGCATTTTAGTAGAGTAAGTTGTGACGATTTGATGACTTTCCTTTTATTTTTCTTTTTGAAATGTTTTTAACAGGGTTCCTAGCGGAGCGGGCTTGCTTTGTGTCTGACCTATTTTTCCCTCGAGACGGAACAACATTCACCCTACGAGAGGGAAAGGGTAGAAGGTCACTCAGTCACGTAATTGACACTACATCGAAATCAAAGCTAAAACCAAAGTGTTGTTATAGGCACACCCGTTCGTCCAGCAATGTAAGCCAAACCAAAATCAGGAGCAAGACCAAAGTGGCAATAAAGGCAGGCCTGTTTATCCAGCCATTCAAGTCAAGTCAAAATCGAAAGCGAAACCGAAGTATCAACCAATGAATTCAAGTCAAGCCAGAAACGAAAACCAAAGTGCCGGTACAGGTACGCCGTGGGTGATCAGGCCACGCTTCCACTCAAATGGAGTGGGGGAAGTTCCAAAGAGCAGTCTCAGCAAGTTTCACACGTCCGGACTTAAAGTGCCAGTTCCTTCCCAGTGTCCAGCCACTGTGCCGATCCTCCACGGGGGCCTGCTGTGCCCTGCTGTTTCGAGGCGAGGCATTGCACCGGGGCAGATGCCCGCCCGGCAGCACTCTTGAGGATCCGCATCGCTCAAGCTGGGCAGAGTCCCCCGCAGGGATGCTCTACAGGGCAGGCATAAGCTGCCTAAGGGGCTGCCTCGACCCTCCGTGCATCACCACCTGGCTTCCCGGTGAGGGAACCCAGAAATGTAGCAGGACAAGCCGCAGACAAAACTCCTGAGGCACCGGATGAAAGAAGGAAGAGGTTTTTCATTCGGCCGGGAACGTCGGCAGACTCGCATCTTAGGAGCCGAGCTCCCCGAAAAAGACTTTTGTAAAGGCTTACAACTTCTAGGGTTGCACGTGAAAGGGTCGTGATAAATCGAGCAAGCGTGGGAAACGTGACCGGGGGCTACCTGCATCAGCTAACAGAACAAAAAGTTTTACAAGGCTTTTTTCATACGGTGTCTGGTGTCTGGAATTCACAGATAACAGAAGTAGTTCAGGTCGGGGGTCGATGTTATTATTATTACTTCTTCTTTTCCTTTCGTTTTTTTTTTTTTGTTGTTGTTTTTAAATCTCCTAGGGCCGTGTGGTGGCACCAAGGGTGTCTGGCCATTTATCTTACTTTAGTTCCTTTCTAACTTTCTGCTTTCTGTCTTTCCTCTTGTCTTGTGAAGTAGGCGAGGTGCGGGGAGGAGGGCAGCAGGAGTAGTAGTGGTCTCCTTCCTTATTATTATTATTTTGGGACAGAGTCTCGCTCCGTCACCCAGGCTGGATTGTCATGGCACGATCTCGGCTCACTGCAACCTCGGCCTCCCCGGTTCAGGCCAAGTCGCCTCCCTCGGTGTCCCGAGTAGTCGGGATTACAAGCCCGTGCCGCCAGGAGGCCTGGCTAATCGTTAACACTTTTCATAGAGACCGGGTTTCACCACGTTGGCCAGCCTGGCCTGGAACTCCTGGCCTCAAGTGATCCGCCCGCTGCGGCCTCCCGATGTGCTGGAATTACAGGCATGAGCCACCGTGCCCGACCCACCCAGATAATCTTGTTAATAAATGGTAGAGAAGGGGTTTCCTCAGCCGCCGGGTGGAGGGAGGGTGGGGTGTGGTTTATTCAGCCTGCATACTATTGAGGGGGTCAATTAGCGTGGTTTGTGAACTAGATGTGGAAAGTGTGTGGGGGGGTGTGTGTGTGTGCGCGTGCGTGCGTGTGTGCGCGCGCGTGTGTGAGAGAGAGGGGGGGGGGAGAGAGAGAGAGAGAGGGAGAGAGGGAGGGAGGGGGTGGGGGGGGGGGAGAGAGAGAGAGAGAGAGAGAGAGAGAGAGAGAGAAGCAAATATAGAATGAGCTAGGCGCAACGGCTCACGCCTGTAATAGCAGCAGTGTGGGTGGCCGAGGCAGGCAGGTTGCTTGAGAACAGGAGTTGGAGACCGGCCCGGGCAACGTGATAGAACCTCGAACCCCATGTCACGTAGGTGCGTACGTACATACATACATACATACATACATACATACATACGTACGGAAAGCATGAGAAACAATATAAAAGTTAACCGGTGTGGTGGTGCGTGCCTGTAGTCCCACGTAAGCAAGTAAGAAAGTATGTAAGGAAGTGAACACGTTTAACGTAAAACTAAGTGAAAAAAGAAGTGAGGGGCTGGGCACGGTGGCTCACGCCTGTAATCCCAACACTTTGTGAGGCCGAGGCGGGTGGATCATGAGGTCAGGAGTGCCCGACCAGGCTGGGCAAGGTAGTGAAACCCTGCCTGTGGTCAAAATCCAAAGAAAATTAGTCAGGCGTGGTGGCAGACGCCTGTAATCCCGGCTACTTGGGAGACTGAGGCAGGGAATTGCTTGAGCCCGGGAGGTGGAGTTCGCAGTGAGTCGAGATCGCGCCACTGCACTTCAGCCTGGGAGACAGAGCAAGACTCCATCTCACCAAAAAAAAAAAAAAAAAGAAAAAGCGAAAAAAAAAGAAGAGACACAAAGCAAAATCAAAAAAACAAAACAAAAAAACAAGCAAGCAAGCAAGCAAGCAAGCAAGCAAGCAAGCAAGCAAGCAAGCAAAGGATGAACATGACAATGACATAGAAGTAATAACCCATGAGAAAAACAAGTAAATAAGAGGGCATGAGTAACGCTACAGGGCAATTAAGATCACAATGCATTTTCTCTCTGCACCCCAGCTCCCGTCACCTCAGCTGGAGTGGAGGTGCGCGATCACAGCTCGCGTTCGCCTCCAGCTCCCGGGGTTAAGAGATCCCTGTAGTCCCAGCTGCTTGGGAGGCTGAGATCACCAGAGCCCAGGGAGGTGGAGGCTGCCGTGAACCACGATCGCGCGCCTGCAAGTCCAGGGTGCGACAGAGTGAGAAGACCAGGCAGGGTAAGAAAGAAAATAAACGAACATAAAAAAAAGGAAGGAAGGTGGGAGGGAGGGAGGGAGGGAGGGAGGGAGGGAGGGAGGGAGGGAGGCAGGGAGGGAGGGAGGCAGGGAGGGAAGGAAGGAAGGAAGGAAGGAAGGAAGGAAGGAAGGAAGGAAGGAAGGAAGGAAGGAGGGAAGGAGGGAAGGAGGGAGGGAGGGAGGGAGGGAGGGAGGGAAGGAGGGAGGGAGGGAGGGAGGGAGGGAGGGAGGGAGGGAGGGAGGGAAGGAAGGCAGGGAGGGTGGGAGGGAAGGAAGGAAGGGAGGGAGGGCGGGAGGGAAGGAAGGAGGGGAGGGAGGGCGGGAGGGAAGGGAGGGAGGGAGGGAGGGAGGGAGGGAGGGAGGGAGGGAGGGAAGGAGGGGAGGGAGGGAGGGCGGGAGGGAAGGGAGGGAGGGAGGGAGGGAAGGAAGGAAGGAAGGAAGGGAGGAAGGGAGGGAGGGCGGGCGGGCAGGCAGGAAGGAAAGGAAGGCAGGAAGGAAGGAAGGAAAGGAAAGGAAGGCAGGAAGGAAGGCAGGAGGGCAGGCAGGAAGGAAAACAGGAAGTCAGGCAGGCAGGCAGGCCGGCAGGCCGGCCGGCAGAAAGGAAGGAACGGAAAGCAGGAGGGCAGGCAAGAAGGAAAACAGGAAGTCAGGAAGGCAAGGCAGGCCAGGCCAGGCCGGGCAAGGCGGGCAAGGCGGGCAAGGCGGGCAAGGCGGGCAAGGCGGGCAGGTGGGGGGGGAGGGAGGGAGGGAGGGGGGAGGGAGGGAGGGGGGGAGGGAGTGGGGGAGGGAGGGAGGGAGGGAGGCAGGGAGGGAGGGAGGGAGGGAGGGAGGGAGTGGGGGAGGGAGGGTGGGAGTGGGGGAGGGAGGGGGAGTGGGGGAGGGGGGAGGGTGGGCGGGAGGGAG
>NW_027328023.1:17500-47500 GCF_047675955.1 Chlorocebus sabaeus
ACCCCCCGTGGGGACGGCTCGCTCCCCAAGAGCCAGGCGGCCCAACCCCGCGCCACGCGAACGCGGTCACCGGCACCGGTCGCGGCTCGGCACGGGAGCGGGCGGAGAGCCGGCTCACAGCGGCGTCCCGCGCCGGACGGAGTGCCACGCGCACCCGCCGCTCGCGGCAGCCTTCCCAATCCGCTAGGACGTCGGGCCCGGCCCAGCGGGATCCTCCCCCAACACGGAAGGGGGAGGCGCGGGCCACAGTAGACGACGAGCCGCACGCTCGGCCCCCACCGCGGGGTCCGGCGGAACCCTCACCGTTTCCCCAGCCTCATCCCGTCGAGGGGGGAGCAGCGGGGGAGGGCTCTCTGCAAGCGAGTCGCTACGGCAGCGCTACCACAACGCAGAGAGAGGCGGCAGGCCGGGGGATCCGGTACCCCAAGGCACGCCTCTCGGATCGCTAGAGAAGGCTTTCTCACCGAGGGTGGGTCACACTCCCCACCCGCCAGTCGCCCCTCGTCGGGCCCACAGAGGCGCTCGGGGACACCTGGGGAAGGGAGGGGGCGTGTGGCGCGAGGAGAAGAAACCCGCGGCAACCTTGAGCGTTCACGGTCAGGGCAGGGGCCCGGCTGGCGCGCGTGCGCACAGCCCCCAAAGGCCCCCCCCGCCGTCCACCCACCTCCTTTCTGCGAGGTAAAGCACCTCCAGTGAACCCACGCACGACCGGTCGGAGGCAGAACGGCAGCCCCTCGGCGGCCGGCCGGCGCACGCGTGGCCGGCCCGAGCCCACCGCGACCGCTCACACGGCCCGCGCTCACCCGCCAGAGGGGAGGCACGGGACGTGCGCTCGCCGGACCAGGCGGCGCCCTTCCCCGCGTGGGGGAGGGGCGCGTCTCACTCGACCGCCTCGGCCCACACCCAACGAACTCCCTCAGGACCCAACGCGCCAGCACCGTGGCGGCGACCGGAGGAGGGGGCGCTGGGGGTGGGAGCGACACACCACCGCTCGGCCTCGGGCACCTGAGGGACAACCCGGAGCGCTCCAGGAGCACCGCAAAAGACCCAGGCAGAGCCAGCGCTCGTGCAACGCCCGAGAGGGCAGCACGACGGGCCGGCGGGACAGCACCCCCACCGCCGCGGAGGGGGGCGGCCCGCGAGGCGACAACCACAAGAGGCGAAAGCGAGGGGTGCCTGCTGCGTCAGAGGACCCCGCCGACCCCCGCCGAACGCCACGAGGCAGACGGCGGGGGCGGGACAGCAAGGTCAGGCCGGGTTCCGCACCCCAGTGCCTCCCAACGCACCGCTCACAGGCGGGGACGAGAGACAGGGGGCCCCCGCGGGCGGGACGAGAAGAACGGGTCCCATTCACCATGAATGGCCGCCCCTCGCCCGCCGCGGCTCGGTCCCGGCCCGGGAGAGCACGACATCACCACATCAATCAGGGAAAGCAACCCCGGAGCGGGGTCGGTCGGTCAGTCAGCCACAGCCTCCCCGGAGGCCAGCGAGCAGATCAGCCTGACCACCCCCAGCTCCGGGGAAGGGGCGGCAGACAACCCGGCAGAGACGAGGAACGCCTGACACGCACGGCACGGAGCCAGCGGGAGTGGGGTTGTCACGGCCGCCCCAGGTGCCCACAGCAGGGAGCGCGCAGCGGCAGGGTAAGCCCGCGCCGCCTTCCCCGCCGCCCCCGGGTGGGTCAGAGACCCGGACCCAAGGCGGCACCGGGAGTCGGGACGCTCAGACGCACGAGAGACCAGGCACACACGGGCCCCAGCAGGCGGCTCCAGCACGAGCAGGGCCGGCTAGCCGGGTCACCGGGAGGCCCAGAGGCCCACCACGCATCCAGAGGCCCGACCTCTCCAGCGACAAGTCGCCAGAGGACAGCGTGTCAGCAATAACCCGGTGGCCCAAAATGCCGGCTCGGAGTGAAAGATATACCTCCCCAGGGGACAGGAGGTCGAGCCACCGACCACGCCGCCGGCCCAGGGAACCCGCGACACGGACATCTGTCCCCAAAATCGCCACCATCGCAGCCAGACACGGAGCACCCAGGGCCCTCTGGTCGACCCCAGGACACACGCCGGAGCAGCGCCGGGCCAGGGACGTCCTCCCGGCCACCCGTGCCACGCAGGGGCCGGCCCGTGTCTCCAGAGCGAGACTCGGAAGCGTTTTCGGCCGTCCTCTCGTACGACCGGGACACACGAGGGACCGAAGGCCGGCCAAGTGTGACCCCTCGGGCCGCACGCGCGCTCAGGGAGCGCTCTCCGACTCCCCACGGGGACTTGAAAACAAAAGGTCACGGCAGAGGGACGGCGGCCGGGCCCGGGGACCGCTCCCCGGCACCCGGGGGACGAGGCAGGACGGTCCCCGGCTCCCCACGGGGACTTGGGGAAAAAAAAATTCGGCCGCTGCCTCAGACGGCCAGGATGCGCGCGGGCCCGCGACCGGGCCGGGAAGGGTGTCCCCAGCCTCCCGCCCCAAGCCCGGTGGGTCCCCGCGGGTCGCGGGTCAGGCCTCGGGAGCTGAGCTGCGGCGTGCTGGTCGACCAACCCCGGCAGCCCCACACCCGGCTCAGGCCCGAAAGCGCAGCGACAACCTCTCCCCACATAAGCCTGCACGCCCGAGCTCTGACTCACAAGCGACGCGCCAGAGCTCTGGCGCGACCGGGACAGCCCGGCTGACGACCGCGGTGTTTCCGGAGCTCTGCCTAGCTCACAGCGGGGACGGTCCCCTCCCTCGGCAGCTGCCACCGCAGCTCCGGAAGCCAAGGGAACGATATAAAAGCGGCCGCCAGATGGAGTCCGACAACCGTCGCGAACGTCACCAAGACAGATCCGGATGGCAGGCCGGCCCGCCGACCGCGAAACCGAAACCGTGAGTCGAGAAACGCTATCCCGAGGCCGAAAACGCAGCCCCTCTACCCCAACCCCACAGAAACGGTCCCCAAAGCCTGTCTCTGCATCGACCGCGACAGAGTCAGAAGACAACCCACGGCGTGTGGATGTTCGGAGAGGCATCTCGGAGGGAGAAACAGCAAGCAAGGACTCGGTCGCGGGCCGTTGAGGACACAGGGAGACACAGATTGCCGTAGGCTCTTCCTGAATCCAGACAGAGACGGAGGGAGGGAGGGAGGGAGGCAGGGAGGGAGGGAGGGAATGGAGAGAAGAGACAGATGGTGAAAGGAAGGGAGGGAGGGAAGGGAGCAGGGAGAGAGGGAGGAAGGAAAAGGGAGAGAAAAGGGAGACCACGTGGAAAATGAAGATGATGAAACGTCACTTTTCAAAGGTTACATTTTTACAGGAGAGATGGAAAGGAAAGAAACCTGAAACAGAGAGAAAGAATGAGGAAAGAAGGGAAAAAGAAACAGAGGAAACAGAAAAGAAGGACAGAAACGGAATAAAAGAAATAAAGAAAGCACGGAAGAGAAACGAACAAGAGAGAAAGGGAGGGAGGCAGGGAGGGAGGGAGGGAGGGAGGGAGGAAAACATAGAGAGGGAGACAGAGAAAGAAAGAAGGGAAGAAAAACACAAAGGAGAGAAAGAAAGAAAAGACAAATAACAGCATAAATATTTGCATTTTTAGCTAAATATGAGATATAAAAATACATCAAAACAGATGAAAATATTTGTCTTGATCGAGACCATCCCGGCTAACATGGTGAAACCCCGTCTCTACTGAAAAATCCAAAAAACAAACTAGCCGGGCGAGGTGGCGGGTGCCTGTAGTCCCAGCTACTTGGGAGGCTGAGGCAGGAGAATGGCGTGAAGCCGGGAGGTGGAGCTTGCAGTGAGTTGAGATCCGGCCACTGCACTTCAGCCTGAGCGACAGAGCGAGACTCCGTCTCAAAAAAAAAAAAAAAAAAAAAAAAAAAAAAATGAATAAATAAATAAATAAATACATACATACATACATACATACATACATACATAAAAAAAGAAAGAAAGAAAGAAAATATTTGTATTTATACACATGAATGAATAGATGAAAATAAATACATAAAAAATAAAATAACATGAGCAAATAGGCCAGGCACGGTGGCTGACGCCTGTGATCCCAGCACTTTCAGAGGCTGGGAGAGAGAGAGAGAGAAAATGAAGGAAAGAAAGGAAGAAAGGAAGAAAGAAAGGAAGGAAGGAAGGAAGGAAGGAAGGAAGGAAGGAAGGAAGGAAGGAAGACAGACAAAGAAAGAGAGAGAGAAAGAAAGAGAAAAAGAGAAAGAGAGAAAGAAGGAAAGAAAGAGAGAAAGAAAGAAAGAAAGAAAGAAGAAAGAGAGAGAGAGGGAGAAAAACAGCGAGAAAGAAAGACGAGAGAAGAAAGAAAAAAAGAAGACAGAGGAAAGACAGACAGGAAGAAAGGCAAAGCAAGAAAGCAAGAAAACAAGACAGCAAGAAAGCATGACAGAAAGATAGAAAGAGACAGAAAGAAAAAGCAAGAAAGCAACAAAGAAAGAGAGGGGGGGAGTGGGAGAGGCGAATCTCTCTGCTTTCACTACATGCGGGGAGAATCAGGAAAGCCCCCACTAAACAACAAGGCCGGAAGTGGAGCTGCCATCTGTGAAATCCGAGCAGAAGAGTCCACACGGGTTAAAGACACGAAGAAAGACAGGGAAACAACTGCTCAAAGAGAAGAACAATCTGGCCCAGCCAGGGCCTGTCTCCTGAAGTTGTCTGGGCAACGAGGGAGTGGGACGGAGGGAGGGAGGGCCTCCGAGGCTCGTGTCAAACAATAAACGAGAATAACATAAAAGGAAGTTAAAAAAAAACATTACGCATCATTCGTAGCATCACTGACGCCTCGAAAGGCGAGAGGCATATGTTTATGTCACTGTGGGACTGTTGTCTTTTTTCTTTCCTTTTTTTTTTCTTCCCTCTCTTCCCGGAAACTCACTTTTTAATTATTTCCTTTTCCTTGTCCTTTTTAGTTTTATTTTTTATTTTACTTTCATTTTTATTCGTTTATGTATTAATTTATTAGTAGTAGTAGTATTTTTTGGAGAGGTTGCCTCGCTCTCTCGCCCAGGCTGGTGTACAGCGGCGCGATCTCGGCTCACTGCAACCTCCGCCTCCCAGGTTCAAGCGATTCTCCTGCCTCAGCTCGGCCTCCCGAGTAGCTGAGATTACAGACGCGCACGACCATGCCCGGCTAATTTTTGGTCTTTTGACTGGAGACGGACGGGGTTTCACCATACTGGCCCTGCTGATCTGACCACCTCGTGATCCAGCGATCCACCGCCCCCGGCGTCCCAAAGCGCTGGGATGACAGGCTTGAGCCACCGCGCCGGGCCGAGTTATTCATTTTATTTTCTTCCTAATTTTTAATTGTATGTATGCATGCATGCATGCATGCATGCATGTATGTATGTATGTATGCATGTATCCATCCTTTCTTATTTTTTGAGACGGACAGAGAGACACAGTGAGAAACAGAGAGAGAGAGAGAGAGAGAGAGAGAGAGAGAGAGAGAGAGAGAGTGAGAGACCTCCCCTTGGGCCTCAATGGTCTTTGCAATGTCCTTTCTTCAGAGATTCTGCAAACACAGTGTTTCCAACATTTTGAATCCAAAGAAAAGTTTAACTCTGTAACATGTATCCACAGATCACTAATCAGTCCCGATGATAGTTTATTTCTGGTTTTTCTCTGGGGAGTGTCGGTTTTTCTCCACAGGTTTCAAGGGGCTCCCAAAGTCCCTTCGCCGATTCCCTTAAGAAGAATATTTCCAAACCGACGTATCAAAAGAACGCTTTCACTTTGTGAGAGGAATCCCCACATTACAAAACCGTTTCACACATAGGCTCTCTTCAGTTTTTATCTGGGGATAATCTGTTTTTCACCCTAGGCCTCAATTGCAGCCCACATTATTTTCACAGATTCTACTAAAAGAGTGCTTCCAATCCGCTGAGTCCAAATACAGTTGTACCTCTGTGCGAGGAATCCACACACAAAGCAGTTTCTCAGGTAGCTTCCTTCTAGCTGTTATCAGGAAATATGTGCTTTTCCACCATTGGCCTCAAAGGAGTCCCAAATATCCTTTTGCAGATTCTACCACAGAAGTGTTTCCAACCTGCTGAACCGAAACACGGGTTTAACTCTGTGAGATGAATCCACATCTCACAAAGCCAATTCACAGATAGCTTCTTTCTACTGCTTCTCTGGGGATATTTGATTTTTCAACATAGGCCTCCATGGGCTCCCAAATATGCCTTGGCAAATTCTAGAGAAAGCGTGTTTCCAACACGTGAATCAAAAGAAAGGTTTAACTCTGTGAGATGCATCCAGTCACGCAAAGCAGTTTCACAGATCGTTTCGCTTCTTCATGGCTTTTCTCGGGGGGACAATCTGGTTTGGACAACCGGAATTAATGGGCTTGGAAATGTCTTCCCACACACTCAACAAAAAGAGCATTTCCAACCTGCTGACTCACACACACACACACAAACAAACAAAGAATACGTTCTGCGCTGGCAGATAAATCCAGACATCACGAAGCAGATTCAATGAAATATTCTCTCTGGTCTTTGTCTGGGGATATTCAGTTTGTCACCATAGGCCTCAAGGGCTCCCACACGTCCCTTTGGAATCTCTACAAAGAGAGCGTCTCCAACCCGCCTAATCAAAAGAAAGGTGTAACTCTTTAGGATGAGTCCACACATCGCAAAGCAGTTTCTCAAATACATTCTTTCTCATTTTTATCTGGGAATATTTGGTTATTCGCCATAGGCCTAAAGGGGCTCCCAAAAATCCGTTCAGAGAGACTGCCAAAAAAAAGTGTTTCTAACATGATGAATCAAAAGAATGGTTTATCGCTGAGAGATCAATCTGCGCATCACGAATCAATTTGACAGATAGCGTCTTTCTTGTTTCAATCTGTGGATATTCTGTTTTTCAACGTAGGCCTCAATGGGTTTCCAAATGTCCCTTCACAGATTCTACAGAAAGCGTGTTTCCAACCTCCTGGTTCAACAGATGTATCCGTTCGAGGTGAATCCACACGTCAAGAAGCAGTTTCACCAGTAGCATTTTTTCTCGTTTTCATCTGGGGATGTTCAGTGTCACCATAAGCCACAAAGGGCTCCCAAATGTCCCTTTGAAGATTCTGCCAAAAAACTGCTTCCAATCGGCCGCGTGCAGTGGCTCACGCCTGTCATCCCAGCATTTTGGGAGGCAGAGGTGGGTGGATCACCTGAGGTCAGGAGTTCAAGACCAGCCTGGCCAAAACGATGAAACCCCATCTCTACCAAGAATACAAAAAATTAGCCGGGCCTGGTAGCGGGTGCCTGTAACCCCAACTACTTGGGAGGCTGAGGCAGGAGAATCCCTTCAACTGGGAGGCAGAGGTTGCAGCGAGCCGAGATGGTGTCACTGCACTCCAGCCTGGGGGACAGAGTGAGACTCTGTCAAAACACACACACACACACACACACACACACACACACACACACACACCCCCCCCAAAATGCTTCCAATCTGCTGAATCAACAGAAAGATGTAACTCTGTCAGAGGAATCTACACATCGCAAAGCAGTTTTGCAGATAGCTTCTTGTTAGTTTTTATCTACCGATTTTCTGTTTTTCACCCTAGGCCTCAAACAGCTCCCAAATGCCCTTTTGTAGATTCTACAAAAGGGGCGCTTCCAACCTGGTATATCAAAAGAAAGGTTTCACTCTGTGAGATGAATCCACACACCACAAAGCAGTTTCAGAGACAGCTTCTTTCTAGTTTTCATTTGGGGATATTCGGTTTTTCACAGTAGGCCTCAATGGGCTCCCAAAGGCATATTCGCGGATTCTACAGAAAGACTGCTTCAAACCTCCTAAATCAAAAATTTGTTGTAATTCTGTGGCATGAATCCACACATCACAAAGCAGTATCATAGAGAGCTGCTTTATTATTTCTGGGGTGGGGATGTTCGCTTTCTCACAATAGGCCCCAATGGGCTCCCAAATGTCCATGCTGCTTCCAAACTGCTGAATCCAAAGGCAGTTTTAACTCTGTATGAGGAATCCACACAACAGAAAGCTGTTTCATGAAGACCTTCTCTCTCGTTTTTATCTGAAAACATAAGATTTTTTCACCATACGACACAAGGGTCTCCTAAATGTACATAGACAGATTCTACAAAAACATCCTTCCAACCTGCTGATTCAAAAGAAAGGTTTAACTCTGTGAGACGAATACACACACTACAAAGCAGTTTCACAGAGAATGGTGTTTTTTTGTGTGTTTGTTAGTTTGTTTGTGTTTTGGTTTGCTTTTTTGTTTTTTGCTTTTTTTTTGAGACGCAGTTTCGCGCCTGTTGCTCAGACTGGAGCGCAATGGCGCCATCTCGCCTCACTGCGATCTCCGCCTCCCAGGTTCAAGCAATTCTCCTGCCTCAGTTTCCCTTCCCGAGTAGCTGGGATTACAGGCATGTGCCACTGCGCCCCGCTAATTTGGTATTTTCAGTAGAGACGGGGTTTCTCCATGTGGGTCAGGCTGGTCTCGAACTGCCGACCTCAGGTGATCTGCCCGCCTCGGCCTCCCAAAGTGCTGGGAGGACAGGCGTGAGCCACCACGCCCGTACTACTTTATTGTACATAATACAATACATAAATTGTATTGTATTTACATTTATGTATTGATTGATTGATTGATTTACTTACTTATGCTGCCTGATCAAAGGTCACTCCGGCCCAGTCGTCAAAGTGGCCATTTCCTAGGCAACCAAGAAGGGGGGAGCTTGGAGGTGGGGGCGGGGGCGGTGGAGAAGACACAGTTGCCCCAGGCTGTGCGCAGGCGGCCTGAGCTTCCTTCCTCTGTTGAGGCCTCCATTTTCAGAGTAACAGTGGCCGCTAGGTGATGCCCGACGTCTGCCAATGAGACTGTCAGCCTGGAATGAATTGGGATCGCCTGGAGGGGGAGGCGGGAGGCGGAAGGATGGAGGCCCCCACAGCACAGTGGGTCACCGCGCCCTCCCAGGCGATCCCCACAACTAATCGACCAGGGCCCCTGGGGGCACACAGCCTAAGACCCCCCCCACCCATCGGATCATCTGGAACTTCTGTCCGTCCGGAGACGAGAGACGAGAGACGAGAGACGAGAGACGAGAGACCGACTGGAAATTCTCTCGGTCAAGGTCCAAACCTAAAAGAATCACTGACACAGACATCAGGACTAACAAAGACAATTTGTAAAAGTTTCCGTGTTTTGGGTGAATCCGTGTATTTCTGTATCACAAAATTACTGATTTTGAACGTTGCGGTTTTTCTACTCCTTACGTGTACGGTCCTGTGATAGACAGACCAGGGGACTCCTCAGCTCGGAGTCCATGAGGCCAGAAGCTGACATCCTAAATTTCTATGTAGAATGAATGTAAGCAGGCCAACCAAACACTGTGCCGTAAAACTGTCCGGAAGACAAGCGGTGGTGGTTGGGGGGCGGATGGGGGGGGGGGGGGGGAGCCGGGTGCGGTACGCTCACGCCTGTCATCCCCGCACTTTGGGAGGCCGAGGGCAGGCGGATCCCTCGAGATGGTGGCCATTGCACTCCAGCGTGGGCAACAAGAGTGAAAACTCCGTCCAAAACAAGAACAACAACAGAAACGTTAAGTGCTGTCTGCTGTTATTTTTGCTTCCCACCCTGAGAAGAACATAATACAGCTGCTGTCTACCTGCCTGCCTGCCTGCCTGCCTGCGTGTCTGTCTGTCTGTCTGTCTGTCTGTCTGTCTGTCTGTCTGTGACAGGGTCTCGCTCTGTCTTTCGCCCAGGCTGGAGTGCACTGACACCATTATGGCTCACTGCAGCCTCAACTTCCCCGGGGTTAGGGGATTCCTCTAAGGGATCCTATGGATGGCCTCGGCCTCCCAAAGTGTTGGGGTTACAGGCGTGAGCCACCAGCACCCGGCCTGAGTTCACACATCTGGTCTCACTGCGTCTTAACCAGACGCCCGTGAAGAACTCAAGTCAAGAGAGAGAGAGTCGGCAAGAGACTTTCAGCATTCTCTCCCAAAACCAGTGAGGTGGATGGCGGCCGTGTGTCCCAAGCTCCTGTGGTTTTAGGTGGCCACGCGTAGAGGATAGATTTCAAATGTTTCCAGAGAGGCGCAAGCCACAGTCATTCAGGACATCCGAGCGCGAGATGGGGTTTCTGACAGCGACTTAAGGGCCAGGAAGGGCCAGAGTCTGCCAAGGCCCTCGTTCTAGGGTGGGGCCGATGGAACCCCAGGCAGAGGGAGCCAGCGGTCCGCACAGAGAGAGCTCCAGCCCTAGGCCCCACCGTGCAGACCGACTCAGAAGAAAGAGAGTCCCTCGTCCTACATATGTCACATCCCTCCACCGAACTTGGGAGCGGATCCGCTTTCCAAACATGAGGTGACTCTCGGTTTGAAATGGATCACAAGGGGCCGGGCTTTCCAGAGTCGGCATGATAAAGAAGTCATTCTGTGGCACAGAACGAGGTGTGGCTCTTATCGAGACTCTACAGTGAAAGGCAGTGAAACAGGGCGAAACCCCGTGTCTACTACAAATTAAAAGAGGAGCCGGGCATGGTGCCGCTGAAGGCAGGAGAATCGCTGGGACCCGGGAGGCAGAGGTTGCAGTGAGCTGAGATCATGCCACTGCACTCCAGTCGGGGGGACAGAGCGAGACCGCATCTCAGAAACAAACTCACAAAGCCAATCAAGGTGTTTAACGCAACGAGTCACCCTCGGGTCTCTTGACAGGATACGTCCAGCACCCGGGAAAACAGGGAAACGTCGAGGGGTGGGGTGGAATCTATTTTGTGGCCTCAAGGGAGGGTTTGAGAGATACTCCCGGAAACGTGACTGCCTAAGGAAGCCCCTCCGCCCAAGAAGCGAGATTCATTTCTAGCCTGTAGCCACCCACGAGGGAGAATCGGGCTCTCTACAGAACCCCCCCCCCACCCCCCGACCCACCCCCCGACTCGTGAAATGGTCTCTCTCACTCCGTCAGGCTCTATTCACGCCGTGTGGTTTTGTAACCTCCAGCGCGTGTGCGTGGGGTGGGGGATGGGATGGGGTGGGGGCGGCTGTGGACAGAGGAAGGGAAAAAGCGATGGTGTCCCACGGGTGCCCGGGACCGTGGGTCGTGGTTGGGGTCGCCAGAGCCTAGGGAACTCATCGCCTGTCAGGACGTCTCCCCTCCACGTCCCCTCTCTGCCCTACGCTCCGCATCTTCGCAGTTCAGTGGAGACCTGGTGGATGGAAGTCGCCGTCCCTTTGGACTTTAACCGAGGAAGGCCGGGCTCCCAAGTGTCTCCCGGTAGTTGGGGCCTCGGGCAGGCTCGCCAGGATGCTGACGGTGATGGTGATGGTGATGGTGATGGTGATGGTGATGGTGACGGGTGATGTACGTTGGAGGCCTCGGGCCAATGCACAGGGATGCCTTTGACCTCGTTGGGAGAGGTCAGCTTTGCGGAGTCCCGTGCATCCTTCCGGAGACTCATCCAGCGCTAGCAAGCATGGTCCCGAGGATCCCAGCTCTCAGCAGAGGCACTTTTGTTCACACAGAATCCTGGGCAGGCAAGGTCTCAGCAGGCTTAGGCCTCCTAGCCAAGAGGCCGAAGCCACTTCTGGGATATTTTCACAGAGCCAGTGGTTCTTTGAAGTGCTTTCAGATACAGATTTGAGAAGTGCTTGCAGATACAGATTTGAGACAGAACGGACAGGGCTTGGTCCCAGGTCCTTTAGGACACGGGCAGAGGCACATTGAGAAAACCCTCCCAGCATCCTAGGTGAACAGAGGTATGATTTTTTTGAGACACTCGAGGGAGAAGCAACCCCAGATTTTAGGGTGGTATCTTTATTATTATGTAGTATCTCTGAGGTATCCAAGTCCAGAAATCAACTCACCACTTCTGTACAGCATTCTGTGGGAAGATCAAATCTGGGGTGTCTAAAGTTAAGAATTGAGGCCTTGGTACTGGATTACATTAGAGGTACTTGAGCTCTTTTGGCAAAGAAAGAGAAGGTGGGAGATAGCGAGAGCGAGAGAGAGACAGACAGAGATACAAAGATACACACAGAGAGAGACAGAGAGAGAGAGAGACAGAGAGAGAGACAGAGAGAAACAGACCAAAAGGGAGAGAGAGAGACAGACAGAGAGAGAGACAGACAGACAGGCAGGCAGGCACACAGGCAGGCAGAGAAACAAAGTAAGACAAAAGACAGACAGAGAAAGAGAGAGAGAGAGAGAGAGAGAGAGAGAGAGAGAGAGAGAGAGAGAGAGAGAGAGAAAGGGACAGAGACGCACTGAGACAGAGAAACAGACAGAAAGAGGGAGCGACAGGCAGAGAAAGAGAATCAGACAGAAGACAGACACAGTGAGAGAAACACAGGCAGAGAGAGACAGAGAGACACAGACAGGGAGAGAGAGACAAAGCCACAGACTGAAAGACAGGCAGAGAAATAGAGTAAGACAGAAGACAGACACAGGGAGAGAGACAGGCGCAGAGAGAGAGAGAGAGAGAGAGAGAGAGAGAGAGAGAGAGAGACAGAGATGGACAGAGAGAGACGGAGAGAAACGCATAGAAAGAGGGGGGGAGAGAGAGAGACAGAGAGAAACAGACAGACAGGGGGAGAGAAAGACAGAGAAAGAGAGAGAGAGAGAGAGACAGACAGACAGACAGGAAGAGAAAGAGACTAAGGCAGAAGACCGACACGGAGAGAGCGAGCGACAGAGAGACAGAGAGAGAGAGAGAGAGAGAGAGAGAGAGAGAGAGAGAGACAGACAGGCAGAGAGAGAGAGAGAGAGAGAGAGAGAGAGAGAGACAAACAGACAGGCAGAGAGAGAGAGAGAGAGAGAGAGAGAGAAACAGACAGGCAGAGAGAGAGAGAGAGAGAGAGAGAGAGAGAGAGAGAGAGAGAAACAGACAGGCAGAGAGAGAGAGAGAGAGAGAAGGCAGACAGAGACAGACAGAGAGACAGACAGACAAAGACAGAGAGGGACAGAGAGAGACAGAGAGAAACACACAGAAAGAGAGAGAGAGAGAGAGAGAGAGAGAGAGAGAGAGAGAGAGAAACAGACAGACGGGAGAGAGAGACAGAGAGAGACAGACAGACAGACAGACAGGAAGAGAAAGAGAGTAAGACAGAAGACAGACACACAGAGAGAAATAGGCAGAGAGAGAGAGAGAGAGAGAGAGAGACAGACAGAGATGGGCAGAGAGAGATAGTGAGAAACAGACAGAGAGAGAGAGAAGCAAACAGATGGGGGGGGAGAGAGAGAGAGAGAGGCACACAGAGAGAGAGAGGGAGAAGACAGACAGAGAAAGAGAGACACAGACACAGACAGAGAGACGGAGAGAGGAGGAGGAAGGGCGTGCTCAAGAAATAATTACACATATTTTATAATGCTTTTGATCCCATAAACGGTGGCCGGGGTATGCTTTGAAAACAACAACAGCAACAACAGCAACAAGAGCAGCAGCAGCAGCAGGAGCAGCAGGAGCATCTGCTTATGGATTTCTAGAAAATAAGATCTCATGAAGTATAGTACACATCAACCGGCTCTCACTACATGTCGAGAGAGTCACAAATGCACTAGTTAACAACAGGAGAAAACAGCAGCTAACCTGTCTTGGGGAAAATACACGTCTTCCTGAAAATTGGGGATTTCTTTTTTTTTTTTTTTTTTTTTTTTTTTGAGACGGAGTCTGGCTCTGTTGCCCAGGCTGGAGTGCAGTGGCCGGATCTCAGCTCCCTGCAAGCCCCGCCTCCCGAGTTCACGCCATTCTCCTGCCTCAGCCTCCCGAGTAGCTGGGAGTACAGGCGCCCGCCACCTCGCCGGGCTAATTTTTTTTTTGTATTTTAGTAGAGACGGGGTTTCACCGTGTTAGCCAGGATGGTCTCGATCTCCTGACCTCGTGATCCGCCCGTCTCGGCCTCCCAAAGTGCTGGGATGACAGGCTTGAGCCACCGTGCCCGGCCGAAAATTGGGGATTTCTACTGCACCTGAAAAGAAACAAATAAGAACAAGGAAAAACACAAACAAAACAAAACAAGCCAACAAACACGGGCCAAGGCACCGTCCCTGGAAATCTTTTTTTTTTTTTTTTTTTTTTTTTGAGACGGAGTCTTGCTCTGTGGCCCAGGCTGGAGGGCAGTGGCCGGATCTCAGCTCACTGCAAGCTCCGCCTCCGGGTTCACGCCTTTCTCCTGCCTCAGCCTCCCGAGTAGCTGGGACTACAGGCGCCCGCCACCTCGCCCGGCTAGTTTTTTGTATTTTTTAGTAGAGACGGGTTTTCACCGTGTTAGCCAGGATGGTCTCGATCTCCTGACCTCGTGATCCACCCGTTTCGGCCTCCCAAAGTGCTGGGATGACAGACTTGAGCCACCGCGCCCGGCCCCCTGGAAATCTTAAGTGAGCAGAGTGTTAGTTTTCAGAAAGCGTTTCTACTTGGGGCAAGTACTAAGAAGGCCCATACTAGAGCTGTGACGCCCTTCCCATTGTGGAAATATGCTGGCGGGAGGGAGGGAGGAGAAGAGAAAACATCATGATCAAAGGTGATTGAGACCCAGCCGGGGTGAAGCTTTCCTACGGAGGGAGGCCTGAGGAGCGAAGGCGGGAGGGGGAGAAACCCCACAACTCCAGACCAGCCCGATTGCCCACACGGGTCAAGGGCTATGCCATCGGCCCAAGCTGCCTCTGGGGAAGTGGGACCGTGCCGCCCCCCCATCTCAAAAAACGGTGGCCACTGAGTGAGGCCTGACTACCACCGATGCAAATGTCAGCCTGGCAAGAATGAGATCGCCGGCAAGGGGTGGGGGAGGGGGAGAGAAGATGGAGGCACACCCGGCTGGCTCCGGAACGTTTCCAAGCAGGATGTTGGGAGGCGGGGGGTGGGGAGGTTGAGGGGAACCCACCTCACTGACTCACTAAATTCAGGTAAAGGAACGTGGGGGAGGGGTGGAGCCGCGGGGGTGGTGGGGGGGCGACTTGAAAATTAAACTGACCCCTCATACAGCCCAAGTCGAAGAGTCTATGCGCATTAAAGAAACCAACACACAAAGAAAACTAAAGCGACGATAAAAGAACAACAGGGGCCGGGCGCGGTGGCTCAAGCCTGTCATCCCAGCACTTTGGGAGGCCGAGACGGGCGGATCACGAGGTCAGGAGATCGAGACCATCCTGGCTAACACGGTGAAACCCCGTCTCTACTAAAATACAAAAAAAAATTAGCCGGGCGAGGTGGCGGGCGCCTGGAGTCCCAGCTACTCCGGAGGCTGAGGCAGGAGAATGGCGTAAACCTGGGAGGCGGAGCTTGCAGTGAGCCGAGATCGGGCCACTGCAGTCCAGCCCGGGCTACAGAGCCAGACTCCGTCTCAAAAAAAAAAAAAAAAAAAAAAGAACAATAGGGCCCCCGCCAGGGCGGAGGTTACCTAGGCAACGAGGGAGAGAGGGAGGGGCCTCCAGAAGGGAGGGCGAGAAACCGGTTGCCCCAGGCTCGGTGAAGTTTCGGCGAGACCTCCCTCCGTGCCACCTCGACTTTCAGTAACAGTGGCCGCTAGGTGATGCCCGAAGACAACCGATGCCTGCAAGTGTCAGTCGTCACGGAAAAAGAAGCAAAGGATGGATCGCTCTGGGTCGGGGTGGAGGTTGGGGAGGGGGATGCGGCGGAGGCACACTGCGTCGCCGCCGGCGTCTCCCGGATCCCTCTCAAAACAGGCCGTCTCCGGGCCCAGGGAGTCCTCCCACGCGATGCCCGCGACTGGTCGACCAGACCCCCCAGGGTCACAGCCAAAGTTTCTGCCCCTGGGATCACCTGGCACTTCCATTCCCCCAGAGAGAAGAGAGGACGACCAGGGGCGCGGGCGCATGGAGGACGCCAGGGGTGGAGGTGGGAGCTACCGAAGACAGAAGTGCAGTCATTAGCGTGTCAGAGTAGACTCCAGACCCACGACCTCGGAGAGGCAATACCTGAACGAGTGTTAGTGCATGACATCCACGCTCCCGGACACAGCGTGGATTTCACGGGGAAGGCAGTGCCCATCACACTCCCTTCCTGTTCCGGGGCCAGATTTTGCTCCCGATGTACCCATTTCTCAACCGTGTTCCCCGAGGTCCACCCTGTCGTGAATCAGTCATGAATCTAGTCAGTACGGTGAATCGCGGAGCATCCACATTCCACCACTAAGATCGGAGTCCGCACACTACACATCGCCCCACGTGGTGTCTCCCCAGAAGAACATCACCGCCGTCCCAGCCCAGTAGCGATACAGTGCCATTTCTGTCATTTTCTCTTTCTTGCTTGCCATTTATTTATTTATGTAATTTTGAGACAGAGTCTCACTCACTCTACAGCCCAGGCTGTAGTGCAGTGGGACGATCTCGGCTCACTGCAACCCCCGCCTCCGCCTCCCAGGTTCCAGCGATTCTCCCGCCTCTGTCTCCCGAGTAGCTGGGACCACAGGGGTCTGCCCCACCGCGCCCGACTCAGTTTTGTAGTTTTAGCAGGGACGGGGTTTCACCATGTGGGCCAGGCTGGTCTTGAACTCCTGACCTCCTGATTCACCCGCCTCAGCTTCCCAAAGTCCTGGGATGACAGACGTGAGCCACCGCGTTCAGTCCCTACAGTGCCATTTCTTAGAAATCACTCGCGGGAACACACACTTATGGGTCACGTGTGAAGAATTTCTCTTTTTCTATTTTTCTCCCTCTTTTTTTCTGTGTGTGTGTGTGTGCGTGTGTGTGTGTGTGTGCGCGCGCGCGCGCATGGGCGGGGGCGGTGGGACGGAGTTTCGCTCTTGCTGCCCAGTCTGGAGTGCAAGGGTGCCATCTCGGCTCACTGCAACCTCCACTTGCCAGGTTCCAGCGATTCTCCTGCGTCAGCCCCGCGAGTAGCTGGGATTACAGGCCTGCGCCACCATGCCCGGTTCATTTTGTATTTTTAGTAGAGACGGGGTTTCTTCATGTAGGTCAGGCTGGCCTCGAACTCCCGACCTCAGGTGATCCACCCGCCTCGGCCTTCCAAAATGCTGGGATGACAGGCGTGAGCCACCGTGCCCGGCCTTAGCCGTGTATTTTAAAGTCGAGGAGCTTATCAGGGAAATATGAGAAGTACGGACGTCACACGTGACAGAGAGAAAAGTCTGCGAATGGCCCTTCCGTCCAAGTGGGGACCCGGCGAAGATCTCCCGAAATCATGCACCGAGTGGGGAAGCCCGGCAAGGCCCGTCTGTGTAGATTCCTCTCAGCCTCTCTAAGCACGCACTTCTCACTTTCGTGGAAGGGGCAGGGCCCTCTCTGGGACGGGGGGATCTGACAGACAAAGAGACAGACGTAGAAAAAGAGAGATGGACAGGCAGAGACAGAGAGAAACGGACAGAAAGAGCAAGAGAGCGAGAGAGCGAGAGCGAGAGCGAGAGCGAGAGAGAGAGAGAGAGAGAAACAGAGTAGACAGGGAGGGGGAGAGAGGGAGAGAGACAGACAGAGACAGACAGGCAGGCAAAGAAAGAGAGTAAGACAGAAGAGAGACACAGTGAGTGAGAGACACAGGCAGAGAGAGAAAGAGACAGACAGAGAGACAGAGAGAAAGAGAGGGACAGGCAGATAGATAAAGAGAGTGACAGAGAAAGACATAGACGGACAGTGAGAGACAGAGAGAGAGAGAGAGAGACAGAGAGAGGCAGACAGACAGACAGACAGGCAAAGAAAGAGAGTAAGACGGAAGAGAGACACAGTGAGAGACACAGGAAAGCCAGAAACTGGACAGAGAGATAGCGATACAGTGCCATTTCTTTCATTTCCTCTTTCTTTCCTTCTTTCCTTCTTTCCTTCTTTCCTTCTTCCCTTCTTCCCTTCTTTCCCTCTTTCCCTCTTTCCCTCTTTCCCTCTTTCCCTCTTTCCCTCTTTCCCTCTTTCCCTCTTTCTTTCTTTCTTTCTTTCTTTCTTTCTTTCTTTCTTTCTTTCTTTCTTTCTTTCTTTCTTTCTGTTTTGAGACAGAGACTTGCTCTGTCGCCCAGGCTGGAGTGCAGTGGCGCGATCGCGGCTCCCTGCAACCTCCGCCTCCCGGGTTCACACCATTCTCCTGCCTCAACCTCCCGAGTAGCTGGGACTACAGGCGCCGGCCACTACACCCAGATAATTCGTTTGTATTTTCAGTAGACACGGAGTTTCACCATGTTAGCCAGGACTATCTCGATCTCCCGACCTCGCGATCCGCCCACCTCAGCCTCCCAAAGTACTAGGATGACAGACGTGAGCCACTGCGTTCAGTCTACAGTGCCATATCTCAGAAATCACTCACAGGAACAGACACTTATAGGTCATGTGTACAGTTTCTTGTTTTGTTTTGTTTTGTTTTGCGCGAGGAGGTGGCGGGACGGAGTTTTGCTCTTGCTGCCCAGGATGGAGTGAAATGGCAGAGGGGACACAGGGAGTCAAGCTATGGCAGAGATGACACGTCATTCAGAGCGTAACGTCCACAGCGAAAGGTGGTAGGGCCGGCACTTTTAAAGGCTGAAATACCGGCGGCTCAGGCCTGTCGTCCTAACACTTTGGGAGGCCCAGGAGGACGGATCACTTGAGGTCAGGAGTTCGAGACCAGTGTGGCCAACATGGACAAACCCCGTCTCTACTCTAAATACAAAAATTAGCCGGATGTGGTGGTGTGCGCCTGTAATCCCAGCCACTGAAGAAGAATCCCTGGAATCCGGGAGGCAGAGGCTGCAGTGAGCCGAGGGAGGGCCACTGCATCCCCACCTGGGTGACAGAGTGAGAGAGACTCAGTCCCCCCCTACCAAAAAAGGAAGAAAGGAAGAAAGGAAGATGAAAGAGAGAAAGAGAGAAAGAGAGAAAAGAAAGAAAAGAAAGAAAAGAAAGAAAAGAAAGAAAAGAAAGAAAGAAAGAAAGAAAGAAAGAAAGAAAGAAAGAAAGAAGAAAAAGAAAAAAGAAAAAAGAAAAAAAAAGAAAAAAAAAAAACAGGCCCCGCCGCCGCCGGGCGCCGTGGCTCACGCCTGTCATCCCAGCACTTTGGGAGGCCGAGATGGGTGGATCACCTGGGGTCACGAGTTCAAGAGCAACCTGGCCAACATAGTGAAACCCCGTCTCTACTAACATAGAAACATTTGCGGGGCATGATGGCGGGTGCCTGTAATCCCAGCTACTCAGGAGGCTGAGACGGGAGAATCGCTTGAACCTGGGAGACGGTGGTTGCAGTGAGCCGAATTGCAGCACTGCACTCCAGCCTGGGTGGCTGAGTGAGACTCTGTCTTAAAACAACGACAACAACAACAACAACAACAACAACAACAACAACAACAGCAACAACAACAGCATCAAAAAAGTAGCAAACGCACAAAAAAAGAACAGGCCAAAATACTCCATTGTCACTGAATGTTCCGCCACAAGACCGGAAACCCCCTGACTCAGGTCAAGGAGGTCGTGTTTCGTTCTCTCTCTCTCTCTCTCTCTCTCTCTCTCTCTCTCTCTCTCCCCCCCTTCTCCCCTAACTTTTATGTCTTTTTGAAGCATACATGTGCAAGATTGTTACATAGGTAAACTTCTGACTGGGGGGTTCAGTGTGCAGATGATGTCATCACCCGGATACTCAGCGCAGTACCCGACACTTTTTGTGGTTTGTGTGTTTGTTTGTTTGTTTGTTTTCCTGAAGATGTCTCTCCTTCCACACCTCCTCCCTCAAGTAGGCTCCCGCCTCTCTCGTCCCCCTCGTTGTGCCCACGCGTTCTCATTATTTAGTTCCCAGTTATAGATGAGAACACGCGGTCTTTAGCTGATCGTTGCTTTCATCTTCGGTGGTGGCGGTGAAAGAGGCATGACACTAAATCGACCCTTAGGACGCTCCCCTCCGTCCCCACCCCACACCCCCTCCCCACACACACCCTCATTCCTGCACCCCCTCCTCCAACCCAAGACAGGAAGAAAGGCAGATATGAAAATAAGAGCTCAGCCCCCAAGGCGGTGGAGGCAAGGGATCTGAAAGGGTGAGCAAGCGTTAGGGGTCGTGGGATGTCGTGGCCGAGCTAGCAAAAATAGGGGACCGACTTGCCAGCCCCAGCACACCCACAATCGTCAACCGCAGCCAGTCTCTGGGTGGGGTTGCGCCTGTAAAAGTTTCTGAATGGAGAGAAGCCCATGGCTATGGAAGGCATCAGCTCCAAGTCCGGGAAGGGAGGGAACAGGGCTTTGTGCGTTTGAATGGGGCTTTAGAAGGCGGTACTGCGGTTTCCAAAGCGACACGCCTCCCCTCGCCTCGCCCTCGCCCAGAGCGAAACTCCGTCTCAAAAAAAAAAATAATAATAATTAAAAAAAATAATAATAATACTATAAATAAGTAAGTAAGTAATAGTTAGTACAGCGGTCGTGCTCGTGAATCATTCCCCGGAGTCCAGGCGCTGTGGCTCACGCCCGTCACGCGAGCATTTTGGGACGCCGTGTCAGAAGGGTTACAACAAAATGATGAGACCCTGTCTGTGCAAACACATTTAAAAATGAAGGCCGGGCGCGGCGGCTGACGCCTGCCACCCCAGTACTTTGGGAGGCCGGGGAGGAAGAATCACCTGAGGTCGGGAGTTGGAGACCAGCCTGGCCAATATGGAGAAGCCCCGTCTCTAGTAAAAATACAAAATCAACCAGACGTGGTGGCGCATACCTGCAACCCGAGCTACTCGGGAGGCAGACGCCGGAAAATCGCTTGAACCCGGGAGGCAGAAGTTGCGGTGAGCCGAGATCCGCGCCATTGCACTCCAGCCTGGGCAACAAGAGCGAAACTCTGTCTCGGGAAAAAGAAAAATAAAACAATAAAAACTGAAAATCATCTGGGCACAGTGGCGCGGGTCCGTGGTCCCAGGCCCTCCACTCTGGAGGCTGAGGTGGAAGGATCGCTTGAGTCCAGGAGCGTCCACACTGCAGCGAGTGGGTCATGATGGCACCACTGCCAGGGTGACAGAGTGAGACGCTGTCTGTAAATCAGTCAAGCAATCGATCAGATCACTGCAAGGAGCTGTCTATGTCTTACTTTCAATAGGTGTCTCTTTAGGCCAAGTAGGCATGGTGCCTCACGCCAGTATTCCCAGCACTTTGGGAGGCTGAGGTGGGATGGAAGAAGGAAGGAGGGAAGGAAGGAAGGGAAGAAGGGAAGAAAGAAGAAAGGCAGGAAGGCAGGAAGGCAGGAAGGCAGGAAGGCAGGCAAGGAAGGAAGGAAGGAAGGAAGGGGGAGGGGGGGAGAGAGAGAGAGAGAGAGAGAGAGAGAGAGAGAGAAAGAAAGAAAGAAAGAAAGAAAGAAAGAAAGAAAGAAAGAAAGAGAAAGAAAGAAAGAAGGGAGGGAGGGAGGGAGGGAGGGAAGGAAGGAAAGAGGGAAGGAAGGAAGGAAGGAAGGAAGGAAGGAAGGAAGGAAGGAAGGAAGGAAGGAAGGAAGGAAGGAAGGAGAAAACTAAAAAAGGAAAGAAAAGAAAGAAAACGGGGAGGGGGCATATCCCCCTGACTGGTGACTGCCCAGGATGGAGTGGGTCACGGCTGACTGAAGCCTCGACCTGTCGGGCCTCAAGTGATCTTCTTCTTATGTCAACCTCCCGAGAAGCTGCGACTACAGGCGTGCATCACCACTCACAACGAATGTTATTATCATAATAATTATATGTGTGCTTGTGTGTGTGTGTGTATATATAAAGTATACATAATTATATATACAATATATAAATCATCATCATCATCATCATCACCATCATCATCATCATCATCATCATCATCATCATTATTATTGTAGCAGGACGAGCCACAGACCAAACTCATCAGACACGAGATTAAAGAAGGAAGAGGTTTTTCATTCGGCCGGGAGTGTCGGCAGACTTGCACCCTAAGAGCCGAGCTCCCCGAAAAGGACATTTTTTTAAAGGCTTACGACTTTAAGGGGTCCACGTGAAAGGGTTGTGATAAATGGAGCACACGTGGGAAACGTGACTGGGGTCTACCTGCATCAGCCAACAGAACAAACAAAAAGTTTTACAACGCTTTTTTCATAGTGTCTGGAATTGACAGATAACACAAGTAGTTTAGGTCAGGGGTCGATGATATTAGTATTCCTTTTTTTTTTTTTTTTTTTTTTTTTAACTCCTACGGCCGGGTGGTGGTGCCTGCCAAGGTTGTCTGGCTATTTATCTTACTTTTGTTTGTTTCTAACGTTTTGCTTTCTCTCTTTCCTCCTGTCTTGTGAACTAGGCAAGGTGGGGGGAGGAGGGCAGCAGGAGTAGTAGAGGTCTCCTTCCTTATCCCCCACTTTGAGAATTTTCACTCATTAGTGGGAGGGTTCACTTTCATTTTTACTTTTTGAGTCTTTTAGCGAGACAGAGTGATAGCGTTTTATGTAATACACTTGTGTGGAAGTTCTCTGACGAGCCATGGTAGCTACAAAACCTTTTGTCATTGGAAGGAGCAAGTGTAATACACAGGGGAGCAGCAAGCAAGTTTCTATTACGAATCAAACACTTACAGTGAGGGTTTTACATTCTCTACAGCTGGAAACTATTTTCTAAATGAAGACCTAGGATCAAACCTGTGTTAAACCTGTACAGGCACTTGTACTAACTCTGTCATGTCTTAAGCAGGTTAGTTTTTCACGGGGTCTTAAAACCTTTTTTTAGCCAGTAAAACAGTATTTTTTAATCAGCGAAGTGTTTACGAGGCAGACGCTTGAACTTGCGGGGTCTGTTTGGGGAAAGAGTTGGTTAAAGTCAAGTTATCTTGAGGCATTAGCCCTTCTGCTTCTCCAGGCCATTGGTCTGTTGTGTTAGCCCTTTTATCGACATAACATGAAGACACATCTAGGCTGCCAGCAATGTTTTCTGCCAACTGAGGAAATAGTTTTTTTCTGTTTTTTTATTTTTAATTTTTATTATTTTTTTAAATTTTTGGCTAAAGGAGGAGGTTCTGGTAACTTCTGGTTTATATGTTTACAGAATGACTGAAAGACCTTGCAAGTGTTGCTGGGCTGGACGGGTCTGGGTTTCCTAAGCAGTACGTGTACCGTGGGGCCACCTTACATAGGTGTTTCCTCTAGCGTGGTTATGGGGGGGGGGGGGGGGAACAACAACAAAGCAATGTATAGCATATTCATGTCCGGCAAGGACAAAAGAGGTCCTTACCTGGGAAAAAGGTTGAATACAGCGACAGAACAATAGGAAAACAGTTAGTATTCTAGGAAAACTATTTGTCTTAAGATTTTAAACTACATTGACTTGCTTGATGAGTCCTCAAGCTTCGGCCGTGCGTAGACTAGTCAGCTGCCGGTGTGTGACTAGAGCAGGGCTTGTGGTCCTCAGCAGCAGCTTGGTCTCGTCTCAGGATCAGTCGGGTTGGATGATCTGCGTCCTGTTGGCCGGTCCACTTGTCCTGAGCTGCCGGTGTTAGCTGACTGTGGTGGATCCAAGACGCAACACCTGCAACTTTAACAGCAGTGGGAGTGGACAAGGTTACAGTATAGGACTCATCCTATATGGGTTGTAGAAAAATTAGGTTTTACTTTACACAGAGTCACTAGATGTAAATGGGTGTCAGGCTTATAGGCATTATTTTTCTTTATTTAATTATGAACACTTCGTATGGCTATTTTGAAAGGCTGCATTTGCCTTTTGAAGATTAATTTCTGTAGTTTCCGGAGGTCACCTTGTATTTGACCTACGATTTGCGGGGGGCCAACTGAACACCATCTTACAGGGCAGATACCTAGTTTGTTTGGTGGGGGTGCACCTGACTCGGGGGAGGACCGTAGGCAAAAACCTGATTCTATCTTTTTTTTTTTTTTTTTTTTTTTTTTTTTTTTTTTTTTTTTTTTTTTTTTTTTTTTTTTTTTTTTTTTTGAGACGGAGTCTTGCTCTGTATCCCGGGCTGGACTGCAGTGGCCGGGTCTCAGCTCACTGCAAGCTCCGCCTCCCGGGTTTACGCCATTCTCCTGCCTCAGCCTCCGGAGTAGCTGGGACTACAGGCGCCCGCCACCTCGCCCGGCTAGTTTTTTGTATTTTTAGTAGAGACGGGGTTTCACCGTGTTAGCCAGGATGGTCTTGATCTCCTGACCTCGTGATCCGCCCGTCTTGGCCTCCCAAAGTGCTGGGATTACAGGCTTGAGCCACCGCGCCCGGCCACCTGATTCTATCTTAAGTGAATTTCCTGCCGCATACACACACACACACACACACACACACACACACACACAGCGACCCTTTTTTTTTTTTTTTTTTTTTTGGTCGTCAGCAGCTGGTCGCTCGAGTGTCCAGTTCATGCGTTCCACCTTTTGTTGAACTTTGTGGCCGATAGGCTGCGTGTAACCTGTGTTGTATTGTTAACAGTCTTGTTAAATGTTGCACTATTCCAGCTACAGCTACAAATGCTGGCCTATTGTCTGACTTTAAAATTAGAGGTAGCCTTAAACCTGGGGATAATGTCTTTTAACAGTAGTTTAGTCACTTCTTGTACTTTTTCTGTCCTGGTGGGGAAAACTGTAACTTACCCTGAAAAGGTGCAAACAAGCACTAGCCTCCAGCAGGGGGCAGTTCTGTAAAGTCTATAAGCAAGTTTTCACAAGGTATGGCTCTTTTTCCTGTTTAAGTTTCTGAGAGGAGGAGTTCCCCCCGTCCCCCCATCCCCACCGCCACTCCGCCCCTTTGTCACTGTATCTAGTGGCTGAGCCTTCAGTAAGAAATTGGAATCCAGATACGGCAGAGTCTTGCTGTTTGTAACTTCTAATGTGACCATGGGCTCCTGGGAGCCTAATGAGAAGGTGCCTAGTCTGCCCTAGTCTTTACATTCTTCAGCTCCTGTCAGCCTGATCAGATGAGTGAGTGTCTGGTTCCTCCAAGGTGCAGCAGCCCTTGGCCGATGGCCTCTTTGTCTCGCGGCCTTGGCCATTTCCTGTATTGCCCTCTGAACAGTTACCCTTCTAGCGTCCTTCCCCCCCCCCCCCCCCCCCCCCCCATCTCGCACATTAATCTCTCTCTGGCCTTGTCCGGCTCTGGAATCCTTGGCTAACTTGACTTCTGTCATGTCTACATCCACGTCCTCGTCCTCTCACAATGCTCCTTCCCCCCGCCCCCCACCCCCGCGTTCTCCCGCTCCTACGGCCAGCTGGTGGGGCCCGAGAAACGGCACGGGCCCTGCCCCCGCCCAGGCACTGCTGTCTGTCTCTCCTGTTCTCTTTTGATTCTCTGTCTTTACACTTGCTTTTAGTCTTTCTTTTGGTTTTGCTCTTTGCCCTCTTTTCTAGAGTTTAACAGGCTCTTTTCTTTATACACTTGGAGGGTGAAACAGGCATACCGAGAGTCAGTGTAAACGTTTACAGTCTTACCCTCACCGCGTTCTAAGGCCCGGATTAAAGCAACAAGCCCAGCTGAACGACAGCGTCCAGGGTTACCACCGCATATTCTGCACATGTCTCTCCTTGTGGGTTGGTGAAGCTGTTCCCGTCCACGCATAGCTCCTAGTGTACTGATGTCCAAGGCTGGTCCCGGAGGTCACATCTGCTAGAGTAAACTGGAGTCCAACACCTCTACACAATCATGCTCGACAGGGCTCTAGCTGTCGGGAGCAAGGCGGTGGGTTCAGGGTGTTTCCAGTTTAGTAGATCAATGGTTGAAAAGGGCTGATCGATGAAAGTCCGTTGCCCCCCACCCCCCCAGGGACGTGGGCCTGGTCCTTATAATAGACAGGTCCTCGTATCTCCCTGAGAGGCATTTACAGAGCTCGAGCAAGACCAGATCTGAGATGGCCCACTTGAGTATCTGGACTTCTTTCCTTGGCCTCTGGAGGCTCCGATCCTTCCCTTCGAGGTGAGACCTGGGGCGTGTCAGCTCCTGAATCTCATTTCCGAGGGGGTTGTTGGCCTCGGTGAAGCGGGGTAGGCTGGGAGACATGGAGAAAGAATGCGTGTTATCTCTCGCGGCTCCCGTAAAACTGGCTTCTCTTGCTGTTTCCTGGGACTCCCTTTTTAAAGTCCGTGTCTGCTGGCGAAGCTGCTCTTACTTTTACTTTTGGCTATTTTGCACACAGTTGTTAAACAGGGCTAAATTAACGCCGGCTTTGTCTATAATCTATTTCGCCATGGGTCAATATAAAGGAATTTGATCTAGGTACGCTGGCTGTCCTCCGACTCCGTCACCACCTGAACTGCACGGCCAATTGTTCTCTGTCTATAGTTCCTTCCGTGGGCCATCCAACAGCAGAAGAGGGCAATTCTAATTCTCCCAGAGTTCGTAACCTCTAGGGGGTTAACTGAACTCTATAATCTCCTGTAAAACCTTTTGTAAGGTTCTGTAACGTGCATTTTAGTAGAGTAAGTTGTGACGATTTGATGACTTTCCTTTTATTTTTCTTTTTGAAATGTTTTTAACAGGGTTCCTAGCGGAGCGGGCTTGCTTTGTGTCTGACCTATTTTTCCCTCGAGACGGAACAACATTCACCCTACGAGAGGGAAAGGGTAGAAGGTCACTCAGTCACGTAATTGACACTACATCGAAATCAAAGCTAAAACCAAAGTGTTGTTATAGGCACACCCGTTCGTCCAGCAATGTAAGCCAAACCAAAATCAGGAGCAAGACCAAAGTGGCAATAAAGGCAGGCCTGTTTATCCAGCCATTCAAGTCAAGTCAAAATCGAAAGCGAAACCGAAGTATCAACCAATGAATTCAAGTCAAGCCAGAAACGAAAACCAAAGTGCCGGTACAGGTACGCCGTGGGTGATCAGGCCACGCTTCCACTCAAATGGAGTGGGGGAAGTTCCAAAGAGCAGTCTCAGCAAGTTTCACACGTCCGGACTTAAAGTGCCAGTTCCTTCCCAGTGTCCAGCCACTGTGCCGATCCTCCACGGGGGCCTGCTGTGCCCTGCTGTTTCGAGGCGAGGCATTGCACCGGGGCAGATGCCCGCCCGGCAGCACTCTTGAGGATCCGCATCGCTCAAGCTGGGCAGAGTCCCCCGCAGGGATGCTCTACAGGGCAGGCATAAGCTGCCTAAGGGGCTGCCTCGACCCTCCGTGCATCACCACCTGGCTTCCCGGTGAGGGAACCCAGAAATGTAGCAGGACAAGCCGCAGACAAAACTCCTGAGGCACCGGATGAAAGAAGGAAGAGGTTTTTCATTCGGCCGGGAACGTCGGCAGACTCGCATCTTAGGAGCCGAGCTCCCCGAAAAAGACTTTTGTAAAGGCTTACAACTTCTAGGGTTGCACGTGAAAGGGTCGTGATAAATCGAGCAAGCGTGGGAAACGTGACCGGGGGCTACCTGCATCAGCTAACAGAACAAAAAGTTTTACAAGGCTTTTTTCATACGGTGTCTGGTGTCTGGAATTCACAGATAACAGAAGTAGTTCAGGTCGGGGGTCGATGTTATTATTATTACTTCTTCTTTTCCTTTCGTTTTTTTTTTTTTGTTGTTGTTTTTAAATCTCCTAGGGCCGTGTGGTGGCACCAAGGGTGTCTGGCCATTTATCTTACTTTAGTTCCTTTCTAACTTTCTGCTTTCTGTCTTTCCTCTTGTCTTGTGAAGTAGGCGAGGTGCGGGGAGGAGGGCAGCAGGAGTAGTAGTGGTCTCCTTCCTTATTATTATTATTTTGGGACAGAGTCTCGCTCCGTCACCCAGGCTGGATTGTCATGGCACGATCTCGGCTCACTGCAACCTCGGCCTCCCCGGTTCAGGCCAAGTCGCCTCCCTCGGTGTCCCGAGTAGTCGGGATTACAAGCCCGTGCCGCCAGGAGGCCTGGCTAATCGTTAACACTTTTCATAGAGACCGGGTTTCACCACGTTGGCCAGCCTGGCCTGGAACTCCTGGCCTCAAGTGATCCGCCCGCTGCGGCCTCCCGATGTGCTGGAATTACAGGCATGAGCCACCGTGCCCGACCCACCCAGATAATCTTGTTAATAAATGGTAGAGAAGGGGTTTCCTCAGCCGCCGGGTGGAGGGAGGGTGGGGTGTGGTTTATTCAGCCTGCATACTATTGAGGGGGTCAATTAGCGTGGTTTGTGAACTAGATGTGGAAAGTGTGTGGGGGGGTGTGTGTGTGTGCGCGTGCGTGCGTGTGTGCGCGCGCGTGTGTGAGAGAGAGGGGGGGGGGAGAGAGAGAGAGAGAGGGAGAGAGGGAGGGAGGGGGTGGGGGGGGGGGAGAGAGAGAGAGAGAGAGAGAGAGAGAGAGAGAGAAGCAAATATAGAATGAGCTAGGCGCAACGGCTCACGCCTGTAATAGCAGCAGTGTGGGTGGCCGAGGCAGGCAGGTTGCTTGAGAACAGGAGTTGGAGACCGGCCCGGGCAACGTGATAGAACCTCGAACCCCATGTCACGTAGGTGCGTACGTACATACATACATACATACATACATACATACATACGTACGGAAAGCATGAGAAACAATATAAAAGTTAACCGGTGTGGTGGTGCGTGCCTGTAGTCCCACGTAAGCAAGTAAGAAAGTATGTAAGGAAGTGAACACGTTTAACGTAAAACTAAGTGAAAAAAGAAGTGAGGGGCTGGGCACGGTGGCTCACGCCTGTAATCCCAACACTTTGTGAGGCCGAGGCGGGTGGATCATGAGGTCAGGAGTGCCCGACCAGGCTGGGCAAGGTAGTGAAACCCTGCCTGTGGTCAAAATCCAAAGAAAATTAGTCAGGCGTGGTGGCAGACGCCTGTAATCCCGGCTACTTGGGAGACTGAGGCAGGGAATTGCTTGAGCCCGGGAGGTGGAGTTCGCAGTGAGTCGAGATCGCGCCACTGCACTTCAGCCTGGGAGACAGAGCAAGACTCCATCTCACCAAAAAAAAAAAAAAAAAGAAAAAGCGAAAAAAAAAGAAGAGACACAAAGCAAAATCAAAAAAACAAAACAAAAAAACAAGCAAGCAAGCAAGCAAGCAAGCAAGCAAGCAAGCAAGCAAGCAAGCAAAGGATGAACATGACAATGACATAGAAGTAATAACCCATGAGAAAAACAAGTAAATAAGAGGGCATGAGTAACGCTACAGGGCAATTAAGATCACAATGCATTTTCTCTCTGCACCCCAGCTCCCGTCACCTCAGCTGGAGTGGAGGTGCGCGATCACAGCTCGCGTTCGCCTCCAGCTCCCGGGGTTAAGAGATCCCTGTAGTCCCAGCTGCTTGGGAGGCTGAGATCACCAGAGCCCAGGGAGGTGGAGGCTGCCGTGAACCACGATCGCGCGCCTGCAAGTCCAGGGTGCGACAGAGTGAGAAGACCAGGCAGGGTAAGAAAGAAAATAAACGAACATAAAAAAAAGGAAGGAAGGTGGGAGGGAGGGAGGGAGGGAGGGAGGGAGGGAGGGAGGGAGGGAGGCAGGGAGGGAGGGAGGCAGGGAGGGAAGGAAGGAAGGAAGGAAGGAAGGAAGGAAGGAAGGAAGGAAGGAAGGAAGGAGGGAAGGGAGGGAAGGAGGGAGGGAGGGAGGGAGGAGGGAGGGAGGGAGGGAGGGAGGGAGGGAGAGGGAGGGAGGGGAGGGAGGGTGGGAGGGAGGGAAGGAAGGGCAGGGAGGGTGGGAGGGAAGGAAGGAAGGGAGGGAGGGCGGGAGGGAAGGAGAGGGGGAGGGAGGGCGGGAGGGAAGGGAGGGAGGGAGGGAGGGAGGGAGGGAGGGAGGCGGAGGGAGGGAGGGAAGGAGGGGAGGGAGGGAGGGCGGGAGGGAAGGGAGGGAGGGAGGGAGGGAAGGAAGGAAGGAAGGAAGGGAGGATGGGAGGGAGGGCGGGCGGGCAGGCAGGAAGGAAAGGAAGGCAGGAAGGAAGGAAGGAAAGGAAAGGAAGGCAGGAAGGAAGGCAGGAGGGCAGGCAGGAAGGAAAACAGGAAGTCAGGCAGGCAGGCAGGCCGGCAGGCCGGCCGGCAGAAAGGAAGGAACGGAAGCAGGAGGGCAGGCAAGAAGGAAAACAGGAAGTCAGGAAGGCAAGGCAGGCCAGGCCAGGCCGGGCAAGGCGGGCAAGGCGGGCAAGGCGGGCAAGGCGGGCAAGGCGGGCAGGTGGGGGGGGAGGGAGGGAGGGAGGGGGGAGGGAGGGAGGGGGGGAGGGGAGTGGGGGAGGGAGGGAGGGAGGGAGGCAG
>NW_027328023.1:60000-79495 GCF_047675955.1 Chlorocebus sabaeus
GCCCCGAAGCAACCTCAGCCACAAGCCCAACACCAGGGGCCACATATCGCTCGTTTCTCGTCCGTCCCGGACCCGGTCCCGCTCCGGGAGACCGGCGCACCCCCCGTGGGGACGGCTCGCTCCCCAAGAGCCAGGCGGCCCAACCCCGCGCCACGCGAACGCGGTCACCGGCACCGGTCGCGGCTCGGCACGGGAGCGGGCGGAGAGCCGGCTCACAGCGGCGTCCCGCGCCGGACGGAGTGCCACGCGCACCCGCCGCTCGCGGCAGCCTTCCCAATCCGCTAGGACGTCGGGCCCGGCCCAGCGGGATCCTCCCCCAACACGGAAGGGGGAGGCGCGGGCCACAGTAGACGACGAGCCGCACGCTCGGCCCCCACCGCGGGGTCCGGCGGAACCCTCACCGTTTCCCCAGCCTCATCCCGTCGAGGGGGGAGCAGCGGGGGAGGGCTCTCTGCAAGCGAGTCGCTACGGCAGCGCTACCACAACGCAGAGAGAGGCGGCAGGCCGGGGGATCCGGTACCCCAAGGCACGCCTCTCGGATCGCTAGAGAAGGCTTTCTCACCGAGGGTGGGTCACACTCCCCACCCGCCAGTCGCCCCTCGTCGGGCCCACAGAGGCGCTCGGGGACACCTGGGGAAGGGAGGGGGCGTGTGGCGCGAGGAGAAGAAACCCGCGGCAACCTTGAGCGTTCACGGTCAGGGCAGGGGCCCGGCTGGCGCGCGTGCGCACAGCCCCCAAAGGCCCCCCCCGCCGTCCACCCACCTCCTTTCTGCGAGGTAAAGCACCTCCAGTGAACCCACGCACGACCGGTCGGAGGCAGAACGGCAGCCCCTCGGCGGCCGGCCGGCGCACGCGTGGCCGGCCCGAGCCCACCGCGACCGCTCACACGGCCCGCGCTCACCCGCCAGAGGGGAGGCACGGGACGTGCGCTCGCCGGACCAGGCGGCGCCCTTCCCCGCGTGGGGGAGGGGCGCGTCTCACTCGACCGCCTCGGCCCACACCCAACGAACTCCCTCAGGACCCAACGCGCCAGCACCGTGGCGGCGACCGGAGGAGGGGGCGCTGGGGGTGGGAGCGACACACCACCGCTCGGCCTCGGGCACCTGAGGGACAACCCGGAGCGCTCCAGGAGCACCGCAAAAGACCCAGGCAGAGCCAGCGCTCGTGCAACGCCCGAGAGGGCAGCACGACGGGCCGGCGGGACAGCACCCCCACCGCCGCGGAGGGGGGCGGCCCGCGAGGCGACAACCACAAGAGGCGAAAGCGAGGGGTGCCTGCTGCGTCAGAGGACCCCGCCGACCCCCGCCGAACGCCACGAGGCAGACGGCGGGGGCGGGACAGCAAGGTCAGGCCGGGTTCCGCACCCCAGTGCCTCCCAACGCACCGCTCACAGGCGGGGACGAGAGACAGGGGGCCCCCGCGGGCGGGACGAGAAGAACGGGTCCCATTCACCATGAATGGCCGCCCCTCGCCCGCCGCGGCTCGGTCCCGGCCCGGGAGAGCACGACATCACCACATCAATCAGGGAAAGCAACCCCGGAGCGGGGTCGGTCGGTCAGTCAGCCACAGCCTCCCCGGAGGCCAGCGAGCAGATCAGCCTGACCACCCCCAGCTCCGGGGAAGGGGCGGCAGACAACCCGGCAGAGACGAGGAACGCCTGACACGCACGGCACGGAGCCAGCGGGAGTGGGGTTGTCACGGCCGCCCCAGGTGCCCACAGCAGGGAGCGCGCAGCGGCAGGGTAAGCCCGCGCCGCCTTCCCCGCCGCCCCCGGGTGGGTCAGAGACCCGGACCCAAGGCGGCACCGGGAGTCGGGACGCTCAGACGCACGAGAGACCAGGCACACACGGGCCCCAGCAGGCGGCTCCAGCACGAGCAGGGCCGGCTAGCCGGGTCACCGGGAGGCCCAGAGGCCCACCACGCATCCAGAGGCCCGACCTCTCCAGCGACAAGTCGCCAGAGGACAGCGTGTCAGCAATAACCCGGTGGCCCAAAATGCCGGCTCGGAGTGAAAGATATACCTCCCCAGGGGACAGGAGGTCGAGCCACCGACCACGCCGCCGGCCCAGGGAACCCGCGACACGGACATCTGTCCCCAAAATCGCCACCATCGCAGCCAGACACGGAGCACCCAGGGCCCTCTGGTCGACCCCAGGACACACGCCGGAGCAGCGCCGGGCCAGGGACGTCCTCCCGGCCACCCGTGCCACGCAGGGGCCGGCCCGTGTCTCCAGAGCGAGACTCGGAAGCGTTTTCGGCCGTCCTCTCGTACGACCGGGACACACGAGGGACCGAAGGCCGGCCAAGTGTGACCCCTCGGGCCGCACGCGCGCTCAGGGAGCGCTCTCCGACTCCCCACGGGGACTTGAAAACAAAAGGTCACGGCAGAGGGACGGCGGCCGGGCCCGGGGACCGCTCCCCGGCACCCGGGGGACGAGGCAGGACGGTCCCCGGCTCCCCACGGGGACTTGGGGAAAAAAAAATTCGGCCGCTGCCTCAGACGGCCAGGATGCGCGCGGGCCCGCGACCGGGCCGGGAAGGGTGTCCCCAGCCTCCCGCCCCAAGCCCGGTGGGTCCCCGCGGGTCGCGGGTCAGGCCTCGGGAGCTGAGCTGCGGCGTGCTGGTCGACCAACCCCGGCAGCCCCACACCCGGCTCAGGCCCGAAAGCGCAGCGACAACCTCTCCCCACATAAGCCTGCACGCCCGAGCTCTGACTCACAAGCGACGCGCCAGAGCTCTGGCGCGACCGGGACAGCCCGGCTGACGACCGCGGTGTTTCCGGAGCTCTGCCTAGCTCACAGCGGGGACGGTCCCCTCCCTCGGCAGCTGCCACCGCAGCTCCGGAAGCCAAGGGAACGATATAAAAGCGGCCGCCAGATGGAGTCCGACAACCGTCGCGAACGTCACCAAGACAGATCCGGATGGCAGGCCGGCCCGCCGACCGCGAAACCGAAACCGTGAGTCGAGAAACGCTATCCCGAGGCCGAAAACGCAGCCCCTCTACCCCAACCCCACAGAAACGGTCCCCAAAGCCTGTCTCTGCATCGACCGCGACAGAGTCAGAAGACAACCCACGGCGTGTGGATGTTCGGAGAGGCATCTCGGAGGGAGAAACAGCAAGCAAGGACTCGGTCGCGGGCCGTTGAGGACACAGGGAGACACAGATTGCCGTAGGCTCTTCCTGAATCCAGACAGAGACGGAGGGAGGGAGGGAGGGAGGCAGGGAGGGAGGGAGGGAATGGAGAGAAGAGACAGATGGTGAAAGGAAGGGAGGGAGGGAAGGGAGCAGGGAGAGAGGGAGGAAGGAAAAGGGAGAGAAAAGGGAGACCACGTGGAAAATGAAGATGATGAAACGTCACTTTTCAAAGGTTACATTTTTACAGGAGAGATGGAAAGGAAAGAAACCTGAAACAGAGAGAAAGAATGAGGAAAGAAGGGAAAAAGAAACAGAGGAAACAGAAAAGAAGGACAGAAACGGAATAAAAGAAATAAAGAAAGCACGGAAGAGAAACGAACAAGAGAGAAAGGGAGGGAGGCAGGGAGGGAGGGAGGGAGGGAGGGAGGAAAACATAGAGAGGGAGACAGAGAAAGAAAGAAGGGAAGAAAAACACAAAGGAGAGAAAGAAAGAAAAGACAAATAACAGCATAAATATTTGCATTTTTAGCTAAATATGAGATATAAAAATACATCAAAACAGATGAAAATATTTGTCTTGATCGAGACCATCCCGGCTAACATGGTGAAACCCCGTCTCTACTGAAAAATCCAAAAAACAAACTAGCCGGGCGAGGTGGCGGGTGCCTGTAGTCCCAGCTACTTGGGAGGCTGAGGCAGGAGAATGGCGTGAAGCCGGGAGGCGGAGCTTGCAGTGAGTTGAGATCCGGCCACTGCACTTCAGCCTGAGCGACAGAGCGAGACTCCGTCTCAAAAAAAAAAAAAAAAAAAAAAAAAAAAAATGAATAAATAAATAAATAAATACATACATACATACATACATACATACATACATAAAAAAAGAAAGAAAGAAAGAAAATATTTGTATTTATACACATGAATGAATAGATGAAAATAAATACATAAAAAATAAAATAACATGAGCAAATAGGCCAGGCACGGTGGCTGACGCCTGTGATCCCAGCACTTTCAGAGGCTGGGAGAGAGAGAGAGAGAAAATGAAGGAAAGAAAGGAAGAAAGGAAGAAAGAAAGGAAGGAAGGAAGGAAGGAAGGAAGGAAGGAAGGAAGGAAGGAAGGAAGACAGACAAAGAAAGAGAGAGAGAAAGAAAGAGAAAAAGAGAAAGAGAGAAAGAAGGAAAGAAAGAGAGAAAGAAAGAAAGAAAGAAAGAAGAAAGAGAGAGAGAGGGAGAAAAACAGCGAGAAAGAAAGACGAGAGAAGAAAGAAAAAAAGAAGACAGAGGAAAGACAGACAGGAAGAAAGGCAAAGCAAGAAAGCAAGAAAACAAGACAGCAAGAAAGCATGACAGAAAGATAGAAAGAGACAGAAAGAAAAAGCAAGAAAGCAACAAAGAAAGAGAGGGGGGGAGTGGGAGAGGCGAATCTCTCTGCTTTCACTACATGCGGGGAGAATCAGGAAAGCCCCCACTAAACAACAAGGCCGGAAGTGGAGCTGCCATCTGTGAAATCCGAGCAGAAGAGTCCACACGGGTTAAAGACACGAAGAAAGACAGGGAAACAACTGCTCAAAGAGAAGAACAATCTGGCCCAGCCAGGGCCTGTCTCCTGAAGTTGTCTGGGCAACGAGGGAGTGGGACGGAGGGAGGGAGGGCCTCCGAGGCTCGTGTCAAACAATAAACGAGAATAACATAAAAGGAAGTTAAAAAAAAACATTACGCATCATTCGTAGCATCACTGACGCCTCGAAAGGCGAGAGGCATATGTTTATGTCACTGTGGGACTGTTGTCTTTTTTCTTTCCTTTTTTTTTTCTTCCCTCTCTTCCCGGAAACTCACTTTTTAATTATTTCCTTTTCCTTGTCCTTTTTAGTTTTATTTTTTATTTTACTTTCATTTTTATTCGTTTATGTATTAATTTATTAGTAGTAGTAGTATTTTTTGGAGAGGTTGCCTCGCTCTCTCGCCCAGGCTGGTGTACAGCGGCGCGATCTCGGCTCACTGCAACCTCCGCCTCCCAGGTTCAAGCGATTCTCCTGCCTCAGCTCGGCCTCCCGAGTAGCTGAGATTACAGACGCGCACGACCATGCCCGGCTAATTTTTGGTCTTTTGACTGGAGACGGACGGGGTTTCACCATACTGGCCCTGCTGATCTGACCACCTCGTGATCCAGCGATCCACCGCCCCCGGCGTCCCAAAGCGCTGGGATGACAGGCTTGAGCCACCGCGCCGGGCCGAGTTATTCATTTTATTTTCTTCCTAATTTTTAATTGTATGTATGTATGTATGCATGTATCCATCCTTTCTTATTTTTTGAGACGGACAGAGAGACACAGTGAGAAACAGAGAGAGAGAGAGAGAGAGAGAGAGAGAGAGAGAGAGAGAGAGAGTGAGAGACCTCCCCTTGGGCCTCAATGGTCTTTGCAATGTCCTTTCTTCAGAGATTCTGCAAACACAGTGTTTCCAACATTTTGAATCCAAAGAAAAGTTTAACTCTGTAACATGTATCCACAGATCACTAATCAGTCCCGATGATAGTTTATTTCTGGTTTTTCTCTGGGGAGTGTCGGTTTTTCTCCACAGGTTTCAAGGGGCTCCCAAAGTCCCTTCGCCGATTCCCTTAAGAAGAATATTTCCAAACCGACGTATCAAAAGAACGCTTTCACTTTGTGAGAGGAATCCCCACATTACAAAACCGTTTCACACATAGGCTCTCTTCAGTTTTTATCTGGGGATAATCTGTTTTTCACCCTAGGCCTCAATTGCAGCCCACATTATTTTCACAGATTCTACTAAAAGAGTGCTTCCAATCCGCTGAGTCCAAATACAGTTGTACCTCTGTGCGAGGAATCCACACACAAAGCAGTTTCTCAGGTAGCTTCCTTCTAGCTGTTATCAGGAAATATGTGCTTTTCCACCATTGGCCTCAAAGGAGTCCCAAATATCCTTTTGCAGATTCTACCACAGAAGTGTTTCCAACCTGCTGAACCGAAACACGGGTTTAACTCTGTGAGATGAATCCACATCTCACAAAGCCAATTCACAGATAGCTTCTTTCTACTGCTTCTCTGGGGATATTTGATTTTTCAACATAGGCCTCCATGGGCTCCCAAATATGCCTTGGCAAATTCTAGAGAAAGCGTGTTTCCAACACGTGAATCAAAAGAAAGGTTTAACTCTGTGAGATGCATCCAGTCACGCAAAGCAGTTTCACAGATCGTTTCGCTTCTTCATGGCTTTTCTCGGGGGGACAATCTGGTTTGGACAACCGGAATTAATGGGCTTGGAAATGTCTTCCCACACACTCAACAAAAAGAGCATTTCCAACCTGCTGACTCACACACACACACACAAACAAACAAAGAATACGTTCTGCGCTGGCAGATAAATCCAGACATCACGAAGCAGATTCAATGAAATATTCTCTCTGGTCTTTGTCTGGGGATATTCAGTTTGTCACCATAGGCCTCAAGGGCTCCCACACGTCCCTTTGGAATCTCTACAAAGAGAGCGTCTCCAACCCGCCTAATCAAAAGAAAGGTGTAACTCTTTAGGATGAGTCCACACATCGCAAAGCAGTTTCTCAAATACATTCTTTCTCATTTTTATCTGGGAATATTTGGTTATTCGCCATAGGCCTAAAGGGGCTCCCAAAAATCCGTTCAGAGAGACTGCCAAAAAAAAGTGTTTCTAACATGATGAATCAAAAGAATGGTTTATCGCTGAGAGATCAATCTGCGCATCACGAATCAATTTGACAGATAGCGTCTTTCTTGTTTCAATCTGTGGATATTCTGTTTTTCAACGTAGGCCTCAATGGGTTTCCAAATGTCCCTTCACAGATTCTACAGAAAGCGTGTTTCCAACCTCCTGGTTCAACAGATGTATCCGTTCGAGGTGAATCCACACGTCAAGAAGCAGTTTCACCAGTAGCATTTTTTCTCGTTTTCATCTGGGGATGTTCAGTGTCACCATAAGCCACAAAGGGCTCCCAAATGTCCCTTTGAAGATTCTGCCAAAAAACTGCTTCCAATCGGCCGCGTGCAGTGGCTCACGCCTGTCATCCCAGCATTTTGGGAGGCAGAGGTGGGTGGATCACCTGAGGTCAGGAGTTCAAGACCAGCCTGGCCAAAACGATGAAACCCCATCTCTACCAAGAATACAAAAAATTAGCCGGGCCTGGTAGCGGGTGCCTGTAACCCCAACTACTTGGGAGGCTGAGGCAGGAGAATCCCTTCAACTGGGAGGCAGAGGTTGCAGCGAGCCGAGATGGTGTCACTGCACTCCAGCCTGGGGGACAGAGTGAGACTCTGTCAAAACACACACACACACACACACACACACACACACACACACACACACCCCCCCCAAAATGCTTCCAATCTGCTGAATCAACAGAAAGATGTAACTCTGTCAGAGGAATCTACACATCGCAAAGCAGTTTTGCAGATAGCTTCTTGTTAGTTTTTATCTACCGATTTTCTGTTTTTCACCCTAGGCCTCAAACAGCTCCCAAATGCCCTTTTGTAGATTCTACAAAAGGGGCGCTTCCAACCTGGTATATCAAAAGAAAGGTTTCACTCTGTGAGATGAATCCACACACCACAAAGCAGTTTCAGAGACAGCTTCTTTCTAGTTTTCATTTGGGGATATTCGGTTTTTCACAGTAGGCCTCAATGGGCTCCCAAAGGCATATTCGCGGATTCTACAGAAAGACTGCTTCAAACCTCCTAAATCAAAAATTTGTTGTAATTCTGTGGCATGAATCCACACATCACAAAGCAGTATCATAGAGAGCTGCTTTATTATTTCTGGGGTGGGGATGTTCGCTTTCTCACAATAGGCCCCAATGGGCTCCCAAATGTCCATGCTGCTTCCAAACTGCTGAATCCAAAGGCAGTTTTAACTCTGTATGAGGAATCCACACAACAGAAAGCTGTTTCATGAAGACCTTCTCTCTCGTTTTTATCTGAAAACATAAGATTTTTTCACCATACGACACAAGGGTCTCCTAAATGTACATAGACAGATTCTACAAAAACATCCTTCCAACCTGCTGATTCAAAAGAAAGGTTTAACTCTGTGAGACGAATACACACACTACAAAGCAGTTTCACAGAGAATGGTGTTTTTTTGTGTGTTTGTTAGTTTGTTTGTGTTTTGGTTTGCTTTTTTGTTTTTTGCTTTTTTTTTGAGACGCAGTTTCGCGCCTGTTGCTCAGACTGGAGCGCAATGGCGCCATCTCGCCTCACTGCGATCTCCGCCTCCCAGGTTCAAGCAATTCTCCTGCCTCAGTTTCCCTTCCCGAGTAGCTGGGATTACAGGCATGTGCCACTGCGCCCCGCTAATTTGGTATTTTCAGTAGAGACGGGGTTTCTCCATGTGGGTCAGGCTGGTCTCGAACTGCCGACCTCAGGTGATCTGCCCGCCTCGGCCTCCCAAAGTGCTGGGAGGACAGGCGTGAGCCACCACGCCCGTACTACTTTATTGTACATAATACAATACATAAATTGTATTGTATTTACATTTATGTATTGATTGATTGATTGATTTACTTACTTATGCTGCCTGATCAAAGGTCACTCCGGCCCAGTCGTCAAAGTGGCCATTTCCTAGGCAACCAAGAAGGGGGGAGCTTGGAGGTGGGGGCGGGGGCGGTGGAGAAGACACAGTTGCCCCAGGCTGTGCGCAGGCGGCCTGAGCTTCCTTCCTCTGTTGAGGCCTCCATTTTCAGAGTAACAGTGGCCGCTAGGTGATGCCCGACGTCTGCCAATGAGACTGTCAGCCTGGAATGAATTGGGATCGCCTGGAGGGGGAGGCGGGAGGCGGAAGGATGGAGGCCCCCACAGCACAGTGGGTCACCGCGCCCTCCCAGGCGATCCCCACAACTAATCGACCAGGGCCCCTGGGGGCACACAGCCTAAGACCCCCCCCACCCATCGGATCATCTGGAACTTCTGTCCGTCCGGAGACGAGAGACGAGAGACGAGAGACGAGAGACGAGAGACCGACTGGAAATTCTCTCGGTCAAGGTCCAAACCTAAAAGAATCACTGACACAGACATCAGGACTAACAAAGACAATTTGTAAAAGTTTCCGTGTTTTGGGTGAATCCGTGTATTTCTGTATCACAAAATTACTGATTTTGAACGTTGCGGTTTTTCTACTCCTTACGTGTACGGTCCTGTGATAGACAGACCAGGGGACTCCTCAGCTCGGAGTCCATGAGGCCAGAAGCTGACATCCTAAATTTCTATGTAGAATGAATGTAAGCAGGCCAACCAAACACTGTGCCGTAAAACTGTCCGGAAGACAAGCGGTGGTGGTTGGGGGGCGGATGGGGGGGGGGGGGGGGAGCCGGGTGCGGTACGCTCACGCCTGTCATCCCCGCACTTTGGGAGGCCGAGGGCAGGCGGATCCCTCGAGATGGTGGCCATTGCACTCCAGCGTGGGCAACAAGAGTGAAAACTCCGTCCAAAACAAGAACAACAACAGAAACGTTAAGTGCTGTCTGCTGTTATTTTTGCTTCCCACCCTGAGAAGAACATAATACAGCTGCTGTCTACCTGCCTGCCTGCCTGCCTGCCTGCGTGTCTGTCTGTCTGTCTGTCTGTCTGTCTGTCTGTCTGTCTGTGACAGGGTCTCGCTCTGTCTTTCGCCCAGGCTGGAGTGCACTGACACCATTATGGCTCACTGCAGCCTCAACTTCCCCGGGGTTAGGGGATTCCTCTAAGGGATCCTATGGATGGCCTCGGCCTCCCAAAGTGTTGGGGTTACAGGCGTGAGCCACCAGCACCCGGCCTGAGTTCACACATCTGGTCTCACTGCGTCTTAACCAGACGCCCGTGAAGAACTCAAGTCAAGAGAGAGAGAGTCGGCAAGAGACTTTCAGCATTCTCTCCCAAAACCAGTGAGGTGGATGGCGGCCGTGTGTCCCAAGCTCCTGTGGTTTTAGGTGGCCACGCGTAGAGGATAGATTTCAAATGTTTCCAGAGAGGCGCAAGCCACAGTCATTCAGGACATCCGAGCGCGAGATGGGGTTTCTGACAGCGACTTAAGGGCCAGGAAGGGCCAGAGTCTGCCAAGGCCCTCGTTCTAGGGTGGGGCCGATGGAACCCCAGGCAGAGGGAGCCAGCGGTCCGCACAGAGAGAGCTCCAGCCCTAGGCCCCACCGTGCAGACCGACTCAGAAGAAAGAGAGTCCCTCGTCCTACATATGTCACATCCCTCCACCGAACTTGGGAGCGGATCCGCTTTCCAAACATGAGGTGACTCTCGGTTTGAAATGGATCACAAGGGGCCGGGCTTTCCAGAGTCGGCATGATAAAGAAGTCATTCTGTGGCACAGAACGAGGTGTGGCTCTTATCGAGACTCTACAGTGAAAGGCAGTGAAACAGGGCGAAACCCCGTGTCTACTACAAATTAAAAGAGGAGCCGGGCATGGTGCCGCTGAAGGCAGGAGAATCGCTGGGACCCGGGAGGCAGAGGTTGCAGTGAGCTGAGATCATGCCACTGCACTCCAGTCGGGGGGACAGAGCGAGACCGCATCTCAGAAACAAACTCACAAAGCCAATCAAGGTGTTTAACGCAACGAGTCACCCTCGGGTCTCTTGACAGGATACGTCCAGCACCCGGGAAAACAGGGAAACGTCGAGGGGTGGGGTGGAATCTATTTTGTGGCCTCAAGGGAGGGTTTGAGAGATACTCCCGGAAACGTGACTGCCTAAGGAAGCCCCTCCGCCCAAGAAGCGAGATTCATTTCTAGCCTGTAGCCACCCACGAGGGAGAATCGGGCTCTCTACAGAACCCCCCCCCCACCCCCCGACCCACCCCCCGACTCGTGAAATGGTCTCTCTCACTCCGTCAGGCTCTATTCACGCCGTGTGGTTTTGTAACCTCCAGCGCGTGTGCGTGGGGTGGGGGATGGGATGGGGTGGGGGCGGCTGTGGACAGAGGAAGGGAAAAAGCGATGGTGTCCCACGGGTGCCCGGGACCGTGGGTCGTGGTTGGGGTCGCCAGAGCCTAGGGAACTCATCGCCTGTCAGGACGTCTCCCCTCCACGTCCCCTCTCTGCCCTACGCTCCGCATCTTCGCAGTTCAGTGGAGACCTGGTGGATGGAAGTCGCCGTCCCTTTGGACTTTAACCGAGGAAGGCCGGGCTCCCAAGTGTCTCCCGGTAGTTGGGGCCTCGGGCAGGCTCGCCAGGATGCTGACGGTGATGGTGATGGTGATGGTGATGGTGATGGTGATGGTGACGGGTGATGTACGTTGGAGGCCTCGGGCCAATGCACAGGGATGCCTTTGACCTCGTTGGGAGAGGTCAGCTTTGCGGAGTCCCGTGCATCCTTCCGGAGACTCATCCAGCGCTAGCAAGCATGGTCCCGAGGATCCCAGCTCTCAGCAGAGGCACTTTTGTTCACACAGAATCCTGGGCAGGCAAGGTCTCAGCAGGCTTAGGCCTCCTAGCCAAGAGGCCGAAGCCACTTCTGGGATATTTTCACAGAGCCAGTGGTTCTTTGAAGTGCTTTCAGATACAGATTTGAGAAGTGCTTGCAGATACAGATTTGAGACAGAACGGACAGGGCTTGGTCCCAGGTCCTTTAGGACACGGGCAGAGGCACATTGAGAAAACCCTCCCAGCATCCTAGGTGAACAGAGGTATGATTTTTTTGAGACACTCGAGGGAGAAGCAACCCCAGATTTTAGGGTGGTATCTTTATTATTATGTAGTATCTCTGAGGTATCCAAGTCCAGAAATCAACTCACCACTTCTGTACAGCATTCTGTGGGAAGATCAAATCTGGGGTGTCTAAAGTTAAGAATTGAGGCCTTGGTACTGGATTACATTAGAGGTACTTGAGCTCTTTTGGCAAAGAAAGAGAAGGTGGGAGATAGCGAGAGCGAGAGAGAGACAGACAGAGATACAAAGATACACACAGAGAGAGACAGAGAGAGAGAGAGACAGAGAGAGAGACAGAGAGAAACAGACCAAAAGGGAGAGAGAGAGACAGACAGAGAGAGAGACAGACAGACAGGCAGGCAGGCACACAGGCAGGCAGAGAAACAAAGTAAGACAAAAGACAGACAGAGAAAGAGAGAGAGAGAGAGAGAGAGAGAGAGAGAGAGAGAGAGAGAGAGAGAGAGAGAGAAAGGGACAGAGACGCACTGAGACAGAGAAACAGACAGAAAGAGGGAGCGACAGGCAGAGAAAGAGAATCAGACAGAAGACAGACACAGTGAGAGAAACACAGGCAGAGAGAGACAGAGAGACACAGACAGGGAGAGAGAGACAAAGCCACAGACTGAAAGACAGGCAGAGAAATAGAGTAAGACAGAAGACAGACACAGGGAGAGAGACAGGCGCAGAGAGAGAGAGAGAGAGAGAGAGAGAGAGAGAGAGAGAGAGACAGAGATGGACAGAGAGAGACGGAGAGAAACGCATAGAAAGAGGGGGGGAGAGAGAGAGACAGAGAGAAACAGACAGACAGGGGGAGAGAAAGACAGAGAAAGAGAGAGAGAGAGAGAGACAGACAGACAGACAGGAAGAGAAAGAGACTAAGGCAGAAGACCGACACGGAGAGAGCGAGCGACAGAGAGACAGAGAGAGAGAGAGAGAGAGAGAGAGAGAGAGAGAGAGAGACAGACAGGCAGAGAGAGAGAGAGAGAGAGAGAGAGAGAGAGAGACAAACAGACAGGCAGAGAGAGAGAGAGAGAGAGAGAGAGAGAAACAGACAGGCAGAGAGAGAGAGAGAGAGAGAGAGAGAGAGAGAGAGAGAGAGAAACAGACAGGCAGAGAGAGAGAGAGAGAGAGAAGGCAGACAGAGACAGACAGAGAGACAGACAGACAAAGACAGAGAGGGACAGAGAGAGACAGAGAGAAACACACAGAAGAGAGAGAGAGAGAGAGAGAGAGAGAGAGAGAGAGAGAGAGAGAAACAGACAGACGGGAGAGAGAGACAGAGAGAGACAGACAGACAGACAGACAGGAAGAGAAAGAGAGTAAGACAGAAGACAGACACACAGAGAGAAATAGGCAGAGAGAGAGAGAGAGAGAGAGAGAGACAGACAGAGATGGGCAGAGAGAGATAGTGAGAAACAGACAGAGAGAGAGAGAAGCAAACAGATGGGGGGGGAGAGAGAGAGAGAGAGGCACACAGAGAGAGAGAGGGAGAAGACAGACAGAGAAAGAGAGACACAGACACAGACAGAGAGACGGAGAGAGGAGGAGGAAGGGCGTGCTCAAGAAATAATTACACATATTTTATAATGCTTTTGATCCCATAAACGGTGGCCGGGGTATGCTTTGAAAACAACAACAGCAACAACAGCAACAAGAGCAGCAGCAGCAGCAGGAGCAGCAGGAGCATCTGCTTATGGATTTCTAGAAAATAAGATCTCATGAAGTATAGTACACATCAACCGGCTCTCACTACATGTCGAGAGAGTCACAAATGCACTAGTTAACAACAGGAGAAAACAGCAGCTAACCTGTCTTGGGGAAAATACACGTCTTCCTGAAAATTGGGGATTTCTTTTTTTTTTTTTTTTTTTTTTTTTTTGAGACGGAGTCTGGCTCTGTTGCCCAGGCTGGAGTGCAGTGGCCGGATCTCAGCTCCCTGCAAGCCCCGCCTCCCGAGTTCACGCCATTCTCCTGCCTCAGCCTCCCGAGTAGCTGGGAGTACAGGCGCCCGCCACCTCGCCGGGCTAATTTTTTTTTTGTATTTTAGTAGAGACGGGGTTTCACCGTGTTAGCCAGGATGGTCTCGATCTCCTGACCTCGTGATCCGCCCGTCTCGGCCTCCCAAAGTGCTGGGATGACAGGCTTGAGCCACCGTGCCCGGCCGAAAATTGGGGATTTCTACTGCACCTGAAAAGAAACAAATAAGAACAAGGAAAAACACAAACAAAACAAAACAAGCCAACAAACACGGGCCAAGGCACCGTCCCTGGAAATCTTTTTTTTTTTTTTTTTTTTTTTTTGAGACGGAGTCTTGCTCTGTGGCCCAGGCTGGAGGGCAGTGGCCGGATCTCAGCTCACTGCAAGCTCCGCCTCCGGGTTCACGCCTTTCTCCTGCCTCAGCCTCCCGAGTAGCTGGGACTACAGGCGCCCGCCACCTCGCCCGGCTAGTTTTTTGTATTTTTTAGTAGAGACGGGTTTTCACCGTGTTAGCCAGGATGGTCTCGATCTCCTGACCTCGTGATCCACCCGTTTCGGCCTCCCAAAGTGCTGGGATGACAGACTTGAGCCACCGCGCCCGGCCCCCTGGAAATCTTAAGTGAGCAGAGTGTTAGTTTTCAGAAAGCGTTTCTACTTGGGGCAAGTACTAAGAAGGCCCATACTAGAGCTGTGACGCCCTTCCCATTGTGGAAATATGCTGGCGGGAGGGAGGGAGGAGAAGAGAAAACATCATGATCAAAGGTGATTGAGACCCAGCCGGGGTGAAGCTTTCCTACGGAGGGAGGCCTGAGGAGCGAAGGCGGGAGGGGGAGAAACCCCACAACTCCAGACCAGCCCGATTGCCCACACGGGTCAAGGGCTATGCCATCGGCCCAAGCTGCCTCTGGGGAAGTGGGACCGTGCCGCCCCCCCATCTCAAAAAACGGTGGCCACTGAGTGAGGCCTGACTACCACCGATGCAAATGTCAGCCTGGCAAGAATGAGATCGCCGGCAAGGGGTGGGGGAGGGGGAGAGAAGATGGAGGCACACCCGGCTGGCTCCGGAACGTTTCCAAGCAGGATGTTGGGAGGCGGGGGGTGGGGAGGTTGAGGGGAACCCACCTCACTGACTCACTAAATTCAGGTAAAGGAACGTGGGGGAGGGGTGGAGCCGCGGGGGTGGTGGGGGGGCGACTTGAAAATTAAACTGACCCCTCATACAGCCCAAGTCGAAGAGTCTATGCGCATTAAAGAAACCAACACACAAAGAAAACTAAAGCGACGATAAAAGAACAACAGGGGCCGGGCGCGGTGGCTCAAGCCTGTCATCCCAGCACTTTGGGAGGCCGAGACGGGCGGATCACGAGGTCAGGAGATCGAGACCATCCTGGCTAACACGGTGAAACCCCGTCTCTACTAAAATACAAAAAAAAATTAGCCGGGCGAGGTGGCGGGCGCCTGGAGTCCCAGCTACTCCGGAGGCTGAGGCAGGAGAATGGCGTAAACCTGGGAGGCGGAGCTTGCAGTGAGCCGAGATCGGGCCACTGCAGTCCAGCCCGGGCTACAGAGCCAGACTCCGTCTCAAAAAAAAAAAAAAAAAAAAAAGAACAATAGGGCCCCCGCCAGGGCGGAGGTTACCTAGGCAACGAGGGAGAGAGGGAGGGGCCTCCAGAAGGGAGGGCGAGAAACCGGTTGCCCCAGGCTCGGTGAAGTTTCGGCGAGACCTCCCTCCGTGCCACCTCGACTTTCAGTAACAGTGGCCGCTAGGTGATGCCCGAAGACAACCGATGCCTGCAAGTGTCAGTCGTCACGGAAAAAGAAGCAAAGGATGGATCGCTCTGGGTCGGGGTGGAGGTTGGGGAGGGGGATGCGGCGGAGGCACACTGCGTCGCCGCCGGCGTCTCCCGGATCCCTCTCAAAACAGGCCGTCTCCGGGCCCAGGGAGTCCTCCCACGCGATGCCCGCGACTGGTCGACCAGACCCCCCAGGGTCACAGCCAAAGTTTCTGCCCCTGGGATCACCTGGCACTTCCATTCCCCCAGAGAGAAGAGAGGACGACCAGGGGCGCGGGCGCATGGAGGACGCCAGGGGTGGAGGTGGGAGCTACCGAAGACAGAAGTGCAGTCATTAGCGTGTCAGAGTAGACTCCAGACCCACGACCTCGGAGAGGCAATACCTGAACGAGTGTTAGTGCATGACATCCACGCTCCCGGACACAGCGTGGATTTCACGGGGAAGGCAGTGCCCATCACACTCCCTTCCTGTTCCGGGGCCAGATTTTGCTCCCGATGTACCCATTTCTCAACCGTGTTCCCCGAGGTCCACCCTGTCGTGAATCAGTCATGAATCTAGTCAGTACGGTGAATCGCGGAGCATCCACATTCCACCACTAAGATCGGAGTCCGCACACTACACATCGCCCCACGTGGTGTCTCCCCAGAAGAACATCACCGCCGTCCCAGCCCAGTAGCGATACAGTGCCATTTCTGTCATTTTCTCTTTCTTGCTTGCCATTTATTTATTTATGTAATTTTGAGACAGAGTCTCACTCACTCTACAGCCCAGGCTGTAGTGCAGTGGGACGATCTCGGCTCACTGCAACCCCCGCCTCCGCCTCCCAGGTTCCAGCGATTCTCCCGCCTCTGTCTCCCGAGTAGCTGGGACCACAGGGGTCTGCCCCACCGCGCCCGACTCAGTTTTGTAGTTTTAGCAGGGACGGGGTTTCACCATGTGGGCCAGGCTGGTCTTGAACTCCTGACCTCCTGATTCACCCGCCTCAGCTTCCCAAAGTCCTGGGATGACAGACGTGAGCCACCGCGTTCAGTCCCTACAGTGCCATTTCTTAGAAATCACTCGCGGGAACACACACTTATGGGTCACGTGTGAAGAATTTCTCTTTTTCTATTTTTCTCCCTCTTTTTTTCTGTGTGTGTGTGTGTGCGTGTGTGTGTGTGTGTGCGCGCGCGCGCGCATGGGCGGGGGCGGTGGGACGGAGTTTCGCTCTTGCTGCCCAGTCTGGAGTGCAAGGGTGCCATCTCGGCTCACTGCAACCTCCACTTGCCAGGTTCCAGCGATTCTCCTGCGTCAGCCCCGCGAGTAGCTGGGATTACAGGCCTGCGCCACCATGCCCGGTTCATTTTGTATTTTTAGTAGAGACGGGGTTTCTTCATGTAGGTCAGGCTGGCCTCGAACTCCCGACCTCAGGTGATCCACCCGCCTCGGCCTTCCAAAATGCTGGGATGACAGGCGTGAGCCACCGTGCCCGGCCTTAGCCGTGTATTTTAAAGTCGAGGAGCTTATCAGGGAAATATGAGAAGTACGGACGTCACACGTGACAGAGAGAAAAGTCTGCGAATGGCCCTTCCGTCCAAGTGGGGACCCGGCGAAGATCTCCCGAAATCATGCACCGAGTGGGGAAGCCCGGCAAGGCCCGTCTGTGTAGATTCCTCTCAGCCTCTCTAAGCACGCACTTCTCACTTTCGTGGAAGGGGCAGGGCCCTCTCTGGGACGGGGGGATCTGACAGACAAAGAGACAGACGTAGAAAAAGAGAGATGGACAGGCAGAGACAGAGAGAAACGGACAGAAAGAGCAAGAGAGCGAGAGAGCGAGAGCGAGAGCGAGAGCGAGAGAGAGAGAGAGAGAGAAACAGAGTAGACAGGGAGGGGGAGAGAGGGAGAGAGACAGACAGAGACAGACAGGCAGGCAAAGAAAGAGAGTAAGACAGAAGAGAGACACAGTGAGTGAGAGACACAGGCAGAGAGAGAAAGAGACAGACAGAGAGACAGAGAGAAAGAGAGGGACAGGCAGATAGATAAAGAGAGTGACAGAGAAAGACATAGACGGACAGTGAGAGACAGAGAGAGAGAGAGAGAGACAGAGAGAGGCAGACAGACAGACAGACAGGCAAAGAAAGAGAGTAAGACGGAAGAGAGACACAGTGAGAGACACAGGAAAGCCAGAAACTGGACAGAGAGATAGCGATACAGTGCCATTTCTTTCATTTCCTCTTTCTTTCCTTCTTTCCTTCTTTCCTTCTTTCCTTCTTCCCTTCTTCCCTTCTTTCCCTCTTTCCCTCTTTCCCTCTTTCCCTCTTTCCCTCTTTCCCTCTTTCCCTCTTTCCCTCTTTCTTTCTTTCTTTCTTTCTTTCTTTCTTTCTTTCTTTCTTTCTTTCTTTCTTTCTTTCTTTCTGTTTTGAGACAGAGACTTGCTCTGTCGCCCAGGCTGGAGTGCAGTGGCGCGATCGCGGCTCCCTGCAACCTCCGCCTCCCGGGTTCACACCATTCTCCTGCCTCAACCTCCCGAGTAGCTGGGACTACAGGCGCCGGCCACTACACCCAGATAATTCGTTTGTATTTTCAGTAGACACGGAGTTTCACCATGTTAGCCAGGACTATCTCGATCTCCCGACCTCGCGATCCGCCCACCTCAGCCTCCCAAAGTACTAGGATGACAGACGTGAGCCACTGCGTTCAGTCTACAGTGCCATATCTCAGAAATCACTCACAGGAACAGACACTTATAGGTCATGTGTACAGTTTCTTGTTTTGTTTTGTTTTGTTTTGCGCGAGGAGGTGGCGGGACGGAGTTTTGCTCTTGCTGCCCAGGATGGAGTGAAATGGCAGAGGGGACACAGGGAGTCAAGCTATGGCAGAGATGACACGTCATTCAGAGCGTAACGTCCACAGCGAAAGGTGGTAGGGCCGGCACTTTTAAAGGCTGAAATACCGGCGGCTCAGGCCTGTCGTCCTAACACTTTGGGAGGCCCAGGAGGACGGATCACTTGAGGTCAGGAGTTCGAGACCAGTGTGGCCAACATGGACAAACCCCGTCTCTACTCTAAATACAAAAATTAGCCGGATGTGGTGGTGTGCGCCTGTAATCCCAGCCACTGAAGAAGAATCCCTGGAATCCGGGAGGCAGAGGCTGCAGTGAGCCGAGGGAGGGCCACTGCATCCCCACCTGGGTGACAGAGTGAGAGAGACTCAGTCCCCCCCTACCAAAAAAGGAAGAAAGGAAGAAAGGAAGATGAAAGAGAGAAAGAGAGAAAGAGAGAAAAGAAAGAAAAGAAAGAAAAGAAAGAAAAGAAAGAAAAGAAAGAAAGAAAGAAAGAAAGAAAGAAAGAAAGAAAGAAAGAAGAAAAAGAAAAAAGAAAAAAGAAAAAAAAAGAAAAAAAAAAAACAGGCCCCGCCGCCGCCGGGCGCCGTGGCTCACGCCTGTCATCCCAGCACTTTGGGAGGCCGAGATGGGTGGATCACCTGGGGTCACGAGTTCAAGAGCAACCTGGCCAACATAGTGAAACCCCGTCTCTACTAACATAGAAACATTTGCGGGGCATGATGGCGGGTGCCTGTAATCCCAGCTACTCAGGAGGCTGAGACGGGAGAATCGCTTGAACCTGGGAGACGGTGGTTGCAGTGAGCCGAATTGCAGCACTGCACTCCAGCCTGGGTGGCTGAGTGAGACTCTGTCTTAAAACAACGACAACAACAACAACAACAACAACAACAACAACAACAACAGCAACAACAACAGCATCAAAAAAGTAGCAAACGCACAAAAAAAGAACAGGCCAAAATACTCCATTGTCACTGAATGTTCCGCCACAAGACCGGAAACCCCCTGACTCAGGTCAAGGAGGTCGTGTTTCGTTCTCTCTCTCTCTCTCTCTCTCTCTCTCTCTCTCTCTCTCTCCCCCCCTTCTCCCCTA